>NW_010320773.1:0-7767 GCF_000700745.2 Antrostomus carolinensis | reverse complement strand
CCAACCCCACCATTCTGGGATTCTGTGATGTCTAGGAAGTTCATCCACATGGATGCAGAGCTGCAGGACAGGGTGGATACTGAAGCTGGAAAACCTAGCCAGCAACGAGGACACACAGGTTTCTGCAGGCTCTGTTAATGCCCAGCAAGTCCAAGTTGACTGCAATCAAGGTGTCTAAAGTACTTTGCTGGTAAATGTTGTCCACTGATGCTCTGGATCCCCAGCCTTTCTGATGCTCCCTCCAGCTGAAGCTTGTACACAATGAAGACGTGGGAGCGGAGCTCTGCCGAAGCGGGGGCACACACTTCCACTTCTTCTGGCTGGCTGCTGCAGTTGGGTGCTTGTGTGCTGGGTTCTTCTTGTCACTGTGTCCTCCAGCATTCCTGAAGAGGCATTGCTGTACCTGTGCCACCTGCAGTGCTGATTTCTGCATAACCCCCTGCTGATTGGGACCTCAGGGGAAAATGGTCTGTATCACAAGGTTAACTTTGGATGCCCTGGAACATTGGATAGGGTGAAAAGGAAACATGAGGAACTACATCTTCACTCATAAAACCCCAAACAAATATGCCTGAATTTTCTATTAAATCCAAATAATTTTGCTCTGTCTTGCTAGCCCATGGAGTCCTGCAGAAGAAAGGTCTAGCAGTTCCTAGCAGAGGGATATTTTCCTCTTGGAGGCGACAGAAATGGTGATCAAAAGCTTCTGTGATCTGGTGATTTTGTAGTCTTGTGGCCTCTAAATAAACTCCAGTCTTTTCCCAAAGTAGTATCTAGCCAAATTCAATTTATAAGCAGTAAGGTTTTATTGAGTGGTTAGAGGGGAAATGCTCAACGTTTGTGGGGGAAAACCACCTGAAACACATGCACTTCCCCTGCCCTACTGATCCTGGTGGGTCGTGAGAAACTGGGACTGTGTGAAGCAGGAGAGGGGAGTTGGGCTTGAAGCAGGTGCTGTGCCGGTGACTGTGTGTGTGACAGATCCTGTGATGCTCAGATCTTGCATTTCTAGGCAGTCCTTTGTCACTGACCTTCACCTCTCTGCTTCCCTCCTGTGATCCATGAAACTGCTTCCTCTGGGCACTTCACATGGGCTGTTGTAGACTGTGAAGCACTTCCCAGAGTAATGGTCATGCAAGGAGAAGCGTAGGTCTGTGGTGTCCCAGGAGCAGCACACACAGAGCTGTACCTGACCCTGGTGTGGCTTCTTCTCCTCCTTTCTGCTGCTTTGAATTGTGGAGTGTGGAGAGAGCTCTGGTGAAGCAGTGAGGGAGCATTGAAATTCTCCTGTAAGCTCAGAGTGTACAAGATTTTACGTGCTGCTTGTTGTGTGTGTCAGCAAATGTGAACTCTGGAGAAAAATGGGTTAGAAAGTGTGAGAACAACTGCAGAAACAAATCCTGTAGTACGTGGGTCATCCCCTTGCTTAATTTTTCTTCCTATTTCAGGTCTAGAAATACTTTCTGTCAGGCCAAGAGCTGTTGTAGCTACTCTGTAGATCTTTGATAGCGAAGGAGTCCTCCTTGGCAAGGCGTATCTCTTTTTGGACTGAGGCACTGTGCCAGAGAGTGCTTGGAAGTGCACAGCAGGCAGAAGGAAATGGCTAAAACCCAGCCCCAGCTGGAGAATCATGTCCTCTGGGGAAGCAGCCAGGAGACACAAAGAGCCTGAACTTCCAGAGCTGAGACCCTAAAGCTGTGCTGCGGCCCAGCACTGATGGTCATGGGTTGCATTTGCTTCAGGTAGATGTAGGAAGTCCTTTGATTCCCAGGTGTGTGTTGCCCAGATTTTACTGGGCAGGGTTAGATGTTCCTGCCTTGGGGGATGATTGGGGTGGTAGGAAGCCATGGAGGGTTGATCACTGAAGCTGACATCTGCCTGACCATGTCACTGCTGCAAAATCACAGAATCGAAGGGGTTGGAAGGGACCTCAGGAGATCATCCAGTCCAACCCCCCTGCCAAAGCACCCTACACCAGGTTGCACAGGAAAGTGTCCAGGTGGGTTTGGAACATCTCCAGAGATGGAGACTCCACACCCTCTCTGGGCAGCCTGTCCCAGGGCTCTGGTACCCTCACAGGAAAGAAATGTTCAGAAAAGGCCCGATGAACAGAAGTTGCATTTCTTTTGCAATGTCCCTCTGTCAGTTTGTGGCTTGCAGGGTGGGCACCTTGTTTTTGCCTGAACTGGCACAGCCAGACGTTTCTAACTTTGTTTCTTTACTCCTTCCTTTCCAGCGGATCGTTGTAATGAAGTACAGCAGATCCGAGAGCAGCATCCAAACAAAATCCCGGTAAGTTCTTCGTGCATTAGACTTTGTTCTCATGACCCCTCTGTGCTCCTGGGGAGCCTCCACCAGCCAGCTGCCAAGGTTACAAAACTTTGCTCCCTGGAGTCGACACAGGACACTCTCCATAAGCCTCCAGTGCCTTGTGCATGCCAGCTGCTCAGTGGTAGGCTGCATGCTCAGCAGTGCAAAATAAAGTCTCTCTCTTAAGCTTCATGCCTGTCCTAGAGTCAAGAAACTGATTTGATCTAAAATCTACTTCCAAGCTAGTGCAGCAGGAGAAAACTCGGAAATGGCCTTTGTTGTTGTTGTCACAGGAGCTACCTGACTTTTCCTGCGTAACCTGGTAGGGATTTCTCTGCATCTGCCTGGAGAAAGATGTGTGAGATGATCTTCCCTGTGTTGGAAGCAGAGAGACTCTGTTAGGATAATCCGTGCTGCAGCCACACGGTCACACCCGTTCTGTGCTTTCCCAGTGCCCGTTGTTGATGTGCGTAGGTGAGACTCCAGGAATTGCCTCCAGTTCTTCCTGCCCATGTCAGACCTGATATAGAAACATAAAATCATCGAATGGTTTGGGTTGGAAGGGACCTTAAAGCTCATCCAGTTCCAACCCCCCTGCCAGCAGCAGGGACACCTTCCACTAGACCAGGTTGCTCAAAGCCTCATCCAACCTGGCCTTCAACACTTCCAGGGAGGAGCAGCCACAGCTTCTCTGGCCAACCTGTTCCAGTGTCTGACCACCCTCACAGTGAATAATTTCTTCCTAATATCTAATCTAAACCTCTCCTCTTTCAGTTTAAAGCCATTTCCCCCTATTTTGTCATTAACTGCCCTTATGAAAAGTCCCTCCCCAACTTTCCTATATGCTGTCTCACTCTTTGGCTGTGAGTGTGCTTTTGATATCCTAGCTGAATATTTGCTTCTTTTCCTGAGAAAATGGAGAAATTAGAGGAATAACATACTCCAGGCTTGCTCAAGTTAGTATTTGCAATACCATAGCACCTATGACCAAAAAATGGGATGTGTTCCTAGTTCAGCTCACTCTCAGTGCTGGATGAACATCAGCCTTGTTTTAAAACTGCATCCAATCTCTCAGTAATCAGCCTTCGAAGCTTAATGTCTCAAACTGCTCTTGGCACATACTAGTCCATTTCTGCCTTGCTCTTCTTTTGAATTTAGCACAGCATCTTCTAGCAATAATAATTCTTTCTTTTCCTTCTCTTCTGCCACCACTGTGGTGTCCACGTGTTGTCAGCTCAGCAGAGCAGGACGTGCCCCTTGCAGCACACTGAATACCAGTACCCCGTATCATCTGTGCATTTATTTGCTGCCACTTTTAATGTGGTTTTCATGGCATTAGGCTGGCTCTGCATTTCTCCAGAGATATGGCAGAGCTAATTGCAATACTTTAAGGCTCTAGTAATAAGGACAGGCTAGAAATAAGTTGCATATAAAATATATACACATGCATGTATCAAATGCCTGTACCCAAATTTGTGTTACCTGGGAAGTGAACAGAAGGAGCCAGAGCTCTGCATCCACGTGATGAAAACGTGGTGGTGGGAGAGCTTCCATGGCTGGAGTGCTCTTTGTGTTGGGGTCAAATACCACATGCCTCAGGAGAAGGCTCGTGTGTCATCACCACAGTGATGACAGTGGACGTGGCCCCTGACTGACATGGTTGGGGAGTTGTGTGTGTGGGGAGTTTTAGCCCTGGCAGAGGTCTGAGCCCTCCCACGCCTACTCCAGTGACCTCTTTGTTCAGTGCCTTATTGTCCTTGATAGTGTCCTAGAATGGTTTGGTTGGAAAAGACCTTTGAGATCATCGAGTCCAACCATAGCTGTCCACTACTAAACCAGATCTCCGAGCACCTCATCTACCCATCTTTTAAATGCCTCCAGGGATGGGGACTCCCTCCCTGGGTAGCCTTGTCCAGCATTGTGAGAGGATGAGGGACTTGGCTAAACGCTCAGCTGCTTTGCTTTCCTGGGCTGACTGACCTGATGGGAGGATGTGTTTAGCTGAGAGTTTTGCTGGAGCAGTAGAAAGAATCAGGAGGAGAGAAGGATGTTGAAGACCTTGGAGCATCCAGCTGTGTTTGTGGCATTGGTATCTCTAAAGGCCTGATCCCAATTAGACCCTGACACCAAGTTTGATGCTGTCTCTTCTCTGTTACATGGCAAGGTTCCTGCAAGTCACTGTGTGTAGCTTTCAGTGCTAGGGCTGTGAGCAAAGCCTTGTACTGCAAGGGTGGTGGATGGTGTGGGGGATAGTTGTGGGCTGAGCAGTGCTGTGCAGGCACATTGGCTCTAGGAAGGTCTTGGTCTTCCATGAAAGACAGGAGCTGTGTTTGCCAAGTGACTGACTTCCCTGGAGAGGCACTTGGAGTTAGCAAAGGGGTATGAGCCCGTCGCCCAGCAGGAGACAGGGAGAAGATGGCCCTTAGCCCTGTCAGAAATCTCAGCAAGCTGTGCTGCACCTGCTGCCCTCTTCTTGCATCTCCAGTTTCCACTTGGAGCTCTTGGGTGAGTCCCTTTTTCCTTTGACACAGGGCCAGGAGGATTTGCAGAGCGCATGGCCTGGCTTTGTGCCCAGGGAAAGGCATTTCTCTCCTGTTGCCATGAGGGCAGAGGAGGCTGAGGAAGGGGCTGTGCCACATACACATGGGGGGACTGGGTGGGGAGAGAGCTGGTGCTGTGTCTGTCTGAGCGCACCAGAGGCAAAGCAGGAGATAACCTGGACTTGCCTGAGGCATGGAGTTCTCTGCTTTGTGTTTCAAGGGAAATCACATCCCAGGACACCTCGCTGGCACGTGTAAATGACAGGCAGAAGAGAGGTGCTCCCCAGTGCTTCCCTGTCCACCTCATGCCAGCGGTTCCTTTGCTGTCCCTGCACTCCCCGAAGCTGGCTGCACTCCCACGTTAAAGGAGTGCTGCCCACAGGAACACACAGCTCTTACTGAGAAGGGCACGGCTGTGCTGGCAGTGACGTGCTGCTCATGCTTGGCTCTGCTGGGAAGGATCCTCCAGCCGCCCCTTGCAGGCAGCTCTGGGGTGGCTCCTCCTTGGGTGACCAGATCAAGCAGAGAGCTTCCTGCCTTCTCGCTGGGACCTCCATCCACAGCCTCAGCAGATGCTTTAGAATAATCATCTGCCCTGTTAAAGGACAGTCTGAGCCTTTGCCTGCCCATCACCCGCGCCTGCTGTCAGCCCCAGTGTTCTTTTTCTGGAGGCCATTGAACTGGGGCCTGTTGAGGAGCAGCTAAAAGCTTTAAGCCAGCTCCAGTGAGCCTTGGAGAGTCCAAAATCCCTGGGGAACAGCTTGTGCTGGGCAGCAACGGAAACAAACCATTTCCCAAAGCTCTCTAATGCTAAATTCAGTGAGGCCTAATGAGTCACGGGCTGTACTGCTGCAGAGGGTGGATTGGGGAGAGCCACCTCTCACGCTGGTAGGGGAGGCCGAGGGTGTGTTTGGGCCACGCAGAGAGGTCTCTGTTAGGTTTTTGGGATAAAAAGCTCATCTGCAGACCCACAGAGGAGCACAGAGAGGTAATGGCAGGTGATGGAGCCCAAAAAAATACCCTGCCCCGGCACAATGATGTACAGAAACAGAATCATGGACTTGGAGGAAGGGACAACCTTCTCCGGGTGCCTGCGAGGGCTCTTCTGGGAGCTGCAGACCCAGTGTCCAGGGCTGACACAACTCAAGCTGGATCAACACCAGAGCATCTTTGGGACTGAGGGGGAACACTGTAGATATTCCCAGGGAAGGACCGCCACCCTGCTCAGCCCCAGGGGGCACTGGGTGAGGCTGGTGGTGCTGTCTGTGTTTGTGTCAGTGCTCTGCATGGCTGTGTGGGTCTCTGGCCATGTGCACAGGTATGTATGTGTTACATACACGTGTGTGTGTGTGTGTGTGTGTGCCTACTGGAATATGGCCTACTGGAATATGTTCCTAGCCTTGCTGCTGGTTGGACCTGGGGCCATGGGGTGGTGGCAGCCTTGCCTCTGTCGAGCTGCCAGATCTGCCCCCATTCCCTACCAAAATCCCTTTCCACCTCTTCAGACTGGCCCCAGCACAAGGGTTGAGTTTATAAATGCTGTCCAAGCTCCCTCTGTGACGGGACCAGGACCCCAGGCTCTGCCCTAGGCCTTTCCACCTCTGCCCAGCTTGTGTTACTTCTGCAGTGAGATCACTGGTTTCCACTGGGTTTCCACTGCAAGAGCAGGTGTTCCACACTGAGGAACCCCCTGGCCTGAGGCAGTAGCTTGGAAGAGGGTAAGGGAGGGGAGGTGGCTTTGCATGCAGGCCCTGTGGCCACAGGGATGTAATGTCAGCATTTGATCATGCATTTCCCTCCAAAGCTAAACAAGAACGTTTTGTCCATCGGCCACCTGTTCCCATAGCTGGGTCACCCAAATAGCAGCTCATGTTCTGGAAACAGAAGCTCTTGGGGCTGTTGTACATGACAGCCTCTGTCTCATCAGGGCACAAGGCAGCTGCTGCTTTAACAGCCAGGACATCCTTCTCGGCCCATTCTTGGACTAAAGTGAGAAGCTTTTCTTTGTGGGCTGGGACTGGCTGGTAATGAGAGATGTCTGTCTCTGTTCCTGGGTGTAAGTGAGAAATGAGGCGTAGCCCAGGTGTGCGGGGCCCTCTCTGCATGTGAAGCTCTGTGCACAAACAGTCGCTGCGCAGCTGCCCCTTTGTGCAAACTGCTGTTAAAAACTCGAGGTTCTGCTCTTGTTGGTTTTTCCCAGCAGCCAGAGCAGCATCCCTGGACGTGGCTGTTGTGAGTGTCCAGCTCCTTGAGACTGTTCATCTCCCTACGGCCAAAATACTCACCTGTCCAAGCAAGACTCAAATTCCATACAGTAGGATGGTTCTGCTTGTCTTTGTCCTTCCTCTGCCCTCCTCCTGGCAAGGAGGTCAGGGGCACCCTGCTGCATGACTTAGTCTGTTGCAGAAAGTTGTTCTTTAATCAGGTCCCCATCTTGCAAAAGGGGCAGAAGGAGCAATACTTGGCTTTCCCTGGTCTTTTTCTCTGTCACTCTTGCTTATTATCAAGGGGAGACATGGCCAATGTGGGAACACAATGGTGGACTCGTGGAGGCCTTCATAAGCTGTTTGTCCAGCTCTCAGGCTCCTGGGTTCCCCTCATCTGAGCTTTCTCCAGGATGGACTCTTCAGAGGGCATTGAGGTACAGAGCTCTCACCAAGACACCTTGCAGCCCTCCCTCATCCAGGAACTGCCCACAATGTAGCTTGACCCATCCTGGTGGGCCTTGAGACAAGCCCTGCAGTATGGGGAACTCATCAGACATTCCCAGCTCACTGGTGATGCCACAGCATCTCAACCAGTGTCTGATTTGGCTTTGGTGTGGACAGGCAGGAGGAGTCACGTTGGTGCTGCTGATAGAGGCTGTTGTGTCAACAAATCACAGAATCACAGAATGGCCTCGACTGGAAAAGCCCTT
>NW_010320772.1:19727-20495 GCF_000700745.2 Antrostomus carolinensis | reverse complement strand
GCTC
The DNA here is from genome assembly GCF_000700745.2 of Antrostomus carolinensis. Taxonomy (NCBI): domain Eukaryota; kingdom Metazoa; phylum Chordata; class Aves; order Caprimulgiformes; family Caprimulgidae; genus Antrostomus; species Antrostomus carolinensis. Next base: position 20,491 of record NW_010320772.1, on the reverse strand, counting down.
CCATGTTGGGTATCAGGGGGAGCTGGGATTCTGCTGAGATGGTTATTTTTGCTTTTTTAAGAAAAAAAGAAAAAGAAAAGCAGCTGTGGATCTTTAATCTGCTGTGCTATGCATCGAGCCCCAGGCCAACATCCAAAGGGGAACGTGGCAGCAACTTTTAGGAAGTACTGAATGTACCAGATGTGCAGCTCCTTGGACTCCAGATGTGCATCCTCCCCCCTCCGTCCCGTCCCGTCCCGCTCCGCCTCAGCGCAGTTGTCCTGTAAAGAGGAACAAGAGACACCAGAAAGCATCCTGCAGACTAAATCTAGCCAAGTGCAAACCCAGCCTGGCTCTGGGTTCCCACACCCGTGTTTTAGGCAGTTGAACCACAGGGATGTCTCATCCCAGAATCAATGCTCGTGCCGGCTCCTCACATGGGGAGAAAAACCAGCGTGGAGACGAGCGAGATGATAAAAATGGAGCAGCGAGAGGAGACTTTGCTTCTGAGCCCCGTGCCCAACCATGGCCTGTCGCTGATTTAAAACACGCGTGCTGTTTCTAGGAGGAACTGCTTTGATCCTGAAGGGGAAAGCATGTGGAGTGCATGAGGAGTCAAGTATTTGAAGCATTCCCGGAGCGCTGGGTTCTAGATCCCTGCAGGCAGCATCTCAGTGACATTAGTGATTCCTGGAGGAAAGTCTGTGTCTTTGATGCTGAGGGTTCTGGTCCATGGCAAGTTGGACATGAGCCAACAGTGTGTCCTGGCAGCCAAGAGGGACACC
>NW_010320772.1:17681-19346 GCF_000700745.2 Antrostomus carolinensis | reverse complement strand
AGGGTGAGGTTGGCCATGAGGAAAAGGTTCTTGAGGCACCCAGAGGGTGGTGGAGCACTGGCACAGGCTCCCCAGGGAGGTGCTGATGGCACCAAGCCTGACAAGATTGCAGCAGCATTTGGCCAAGGCCCTGAGGGACATGGTGTGAATGTTGGGCTTGTCCTGTGCAGGGACAGGAGTTGGACTGGATGACCTTTGTGGGTCCCTCCCAACTCACAACGTGCTGTGATTCTGTGATTCTATGATTCAGATGAGGTGCTGGGGTGCAGAATGGGGACGCATGAGCATGGTGACACGGTGGCTGTGGGCCACCAGCCAGCTGGCAGCATGGCCAAACATGAAGAGCTGGGGGAGAGCGGGCTGGAAGGATGGAGCAGCATTTCTCCTGAATTCTGGGTTGTGTGCATGGCTTGGGGTCGAAGCACAATGGAAATCAAACAGGATTTCCGAGTGCAAAGGAGAACGTGCTGACCCCGCATTCCTGATGTGCTCACCCCAAAGCTCTCATTTAGTGGTGTGGGGGGTTTTTTTGGTGGGTTCTTTCATGGAAAAGCTCCCACCCAGACATTGCAATGATGTGATCTGAGGTTACTGCTGCAGTCAGTGCTGTGGTTTTCCCAAGGGATGTTGCCGTGTGCTACCCAGCACGCAGCCACGCTCCCAAATCTCTTCCAGGAGCGCTGCAGAGGAGCAGTGCCCTGCTTCTCACTGCCTACAAACAGCCCCTTGAAGATACAAACCTGACAGCCCAGAGAAAACAACATCTTTGTGTTTAAAACAAATTTGCAGTCACATACTCATATTTCTTTTCTTGCCTCAAGTAGATTTCCCCTCCAAATATTTCAGGCTGAAAGGCAACATGATTCCAAGATGCCCAGGCTGGTGCAGCACATCTTTAAATACAGCAATCTTCAAAGGGGGTTTTTTTGGATCGATATAAAAATAAGGATTTCTCACGTGTGTGTGTTCATGTGGAAGGTGTCCCTGCTGCTGGTAGGGGGGTTGGAACTGGATGAGCTTTAAGGTCCCTTCCCACCCAAACCATTCTATGATTCTATGTACTTGGGATACAAGATTCAGTCTCCCAAAAACCTGCAGCACGCTGGGTGACCACCTCACTTCACCTCACCTCACCTGGAGCCCAGGTTGCTCACGTAGGATGTGTTTGGGTGGGAGCTCCAGTGGCAAAAGGAGGTTTGTGTGGGTGCAGCAGAGCTCAGCCTGGGCATGGCTCACCCCGATTTGGCCTTTGGGGTGCGGGTGATTTCAGCGTCACACTAGAGAGTTGCTTTGGGTGTTGTGCAGGGCCATGTGTCCGTGTAAGCCAAGGCATGGCTGGGGCTGGGAAGGGGAGACACCAGTGTTGGAGCCTCGGCTGATCCCTGACCATCTCTCTCGATTGACCCCTCAGCTCTCCAGACCCTGATCCCCACGGGAGGAACACTTTCACCGCCTGACCGCAACGCCGCAGCCGACGTGGTACCAGTGGCTGATGCTTTGAGCCCTCTCCGAAGACGCTGCCGGCTTCTCATGAGCTTCTCCCTCTCCTCCGTGGCCCCTTTCGGGCTGGCTGCCCGAATCCCCCCGCCCATGGCTGCACAGACCCTGTTCCCTTGGCTGTGGTACGGGGCAGCGGCGGGACCAGGGGGCTTGAGCAGCAGCTCG
>NW_010320772.1:17129-17667 GCF_000700745.2 Antrostomus carolinensis | reverse complement strand
AGCAGCAGCTCGCAGGACAGCAGCTTGCGGCAGTACCCGCTTCTGCCAAGCCAGCATCTCCCCTTCGCCCCTCTCTGCGCTCCTTTACCACCCCTCACCCCGCTGCCGCTTTGCGATGTATTTCGTGGCTTATTTGTGTAACTGCAATAAAGCTTTTGTCGCTTGAGGTGCCCTCTGTGGTTAGCAGGAGGAGGTTGGGGTGAGAGCTTCTCCGCCGGCACGGCTGTGGCTTGAGCAGTAGGGCATCCGCAGGGAGGGTGGTGGGATGATGTGGAAGCCTCTGGTCCCCCAAAAGGGTTAATGGGGAAACTCAACCCACGCATCCCAAGAAACAAACCACAACCGGCTGGAAAAAGGGCCTCAGAGTCCTGGCTCTGCTTGACATCAGGAAACCATCCTGCGCAGGAGTGGGGCTGCCAGGAGGGGAGGGGGAGTGGGATGGGGGGAGTGCTGTGAAGAAAATCCAGAGCTTTTCCCAAAGGCAGTGACGGCCGGGATTCATTATCCATCGGGAGACGTGTTTATAGCAGTGAGTCAC
>NW_010320772.1:14320-17093 GCF_000700745.2 Antrostomus carolinensis | reverse complement strand
AGCAGTTTGGATGGGGTATGGGCTGCCCATCCTGCCCCATACAATAGCAGCTCTCAAGCTGGTCCCCCCAGGCCACCACGCGCCGGCCCCAGACCTTGAAGCAGACCCAGCACTATTTTGGGCCACATCAGGGCGTGTATTTTCTCTGGGATGTTTAATTTCTCACTTGAGAGGTGATGCCAGAGCACTGCCTCTCCCTGCCACGAGACCAGCCTGGCAGTGCCCCTGCATGCCCACCCATGCCAGCCCTGAGCAGGGGTTATCACCCTGTGATGATCAGAAATGGAGCTGCCAGCTCAGCCCCCTGCTCTGCCTCACACCCCAACACGGCTGGTGGGGTCTCCATCTCATAGAATCATTTGGTTGGAAAAGACCTTTGAGATCATTGAGTTCAACCGTAGCTGTCCACTGCTAAACCAGATCTCTGAGCAAACCATATCTCCAACTTGTCCAGCCCTGGGGCTGAAATGCAGCCAGGAGAAGCCAGCACTGCCTACCCAGACCTCTGCCCAGTGGGGAAACAAAGGCAAGAATGTCCATTTTGACCTTTTTCTCCATTTGGAGTTGTATTTTCCATAGCATGCATCACCCCTGCTCCCGTTTGGCCCCAGGGGCAGACAGGCAGTCCCTCGAGGTTTCGGCAGCTGGCCGAGCCCAGGCGTCACTGCTGGATCCTGCTTTTCACTCCTGCTAAACCTGCCTCCCAGGGAGCTTTAACCCCAGATCTGTATGGGCACTGGTGCTTGAAGTGGTCCTCACCTCATCCATGCCATCCCCTTGGTTGGGGTCCCAGCCCCACAGCCGATTGCACTGGCCCTTTATAGAGGTGTCAGCCTGTGCCACCATCTGGGCAGGTCTTGGTCAGCTCATAGTCAGCATTATGGGGACACGGTTAAAAAAGATGCTCATTCCCACCCCATCCCAGCATCTGTACCCCAGAGCATCCCCAGGAGGAAAAGCCACCCTTTCTGGCTTGTGGAAAGTCAAGGAGCTTCTGTGGTGATAAGTCAGTTGGTGCCACCCTTAAAAGCACACTGTTATCTTGCCCGAGATGGGAATTTGTCTGGAAAATATAACTTTGTTCCTGCTCTCCTTCACAAATCTCTTGATTTTGGATGAGGTGGCACAGCAAAGCCAATGTTTGCTGGGGACTGAAGATGCACACTGGCTCACATCATGTGTGTGTGTGTGTGTGCCCAGGGTGCCAGCACCCAGCCCCACTCGGTGCCAGGCTCAGGCTAAGCCACAAAGCCACCTGCAACATGCAGCTCCACGCCTGGCATCCACTTTTCACTAAACCCCAAGTTTTCTGGGTTCCTCCTGCCCCAGCAGCTGGTTATATGCTTTAGCTCAGAGAAAAACCACTGTCCCCACTCTGTCCCATTCCACCCAGCAACGACACTGTGGAGACCCTCTCAAAGCAAGATGTCACCCCAGCTGAGACTGATGCTCTGGGCAACATGGGCCAGCCAAGCTCAGGGCTCCTTTCCCACCTCCCTGCAAGCCACAGGCCATCCATGAGCACCTCACGTGGCTGTGCACCCTTGGATGGAGACAGCCTGGGGTGGGAACAGCCCCCAGGAAAGGAGCTGGTGGAGCTGTGAGTGCAAACACCTGGGGCTCAGCCCTAAATACTGCTGCCCACACCCAGGGCTTGAGTCCCTGCCCAGGCTGGAGAGGTGGGATGTGGAGGGATATTAAACCACCCAGGTCCTTCACCTGGATGCATGGGATTTTCCTCTGCAGGATGCATCAGCTGAAACACAAAGCACCTGTGGTCCTGGGAAGGCATTAAAGGATGCAGGTGCCCCCCACCCCTCCCCATTGTCTCCAGCCTTCTGCTGCAGAGCTTTGTGGCTTCCTCCTGAGAGCGTGAGTGTTTAGAGATTTGAAAACAACCTCTTTGCCTTTGACTGTTCCTCTAAAACATAAAGCAGGGAAGGGGCAATGCTTATCTTTATGACCTGCTGGGATTTCCCTTGTTGCAGCTTGTGCTGGGGGCTTCTGGTCTGCTGTCTCCTCTGCTTCTGCTCTGTGATGGAGCAGCTCAGCCTCTCTGTGTCTGCCCTGTGCTCCAGCCCTCTGGTCTGCTTGGTGGTCTGGTATCTTAAAAGGTGATTGTTCCTGTCCCTTTGCAGTTGTATTGTGCTGGAGACCTCTGTGGTGGGATGCCTGACTGAGGGCTGTCCCACATTGAAGGACATCTGTCCTCCCTGCTCCTCCTCCAGCTCAGCATTGTCACAGAATCCCAGAATGGCCTTGACTGGAAAAGCCCTTTAAGCTCATCGAGTCCAACCATGAACCCAACACTGACAAGTCCCCTATGACTAACCCATGTCCCTCAGCACTGTGTCTACACGACTCTTCAATCCCTCCAGGGATGGGGACTCCACCACTGCCCTGGGCAACCCCTTCCAATGCCTCAGAACCCTTTCAGCAAAGAAATTCTTCCTCACATCCCATCTCAACTGCCCTGGCCACAACTGGAGCCCATTTCCTCTTGTAGCTGCTGTTTCAGCCACGGCTAAGCACAGAACAGGGGACATGAGCTTGAGGACAACAGCATGGCTGGATGGTTTACATTTGCTTGTCGCAGTCTGTGAAAGATCTGATGAGGATGCTTGGTGCTGCTCGGCGTGGGCTGGGAAGATCTCCTTGCCAGGAAGGGTAGCTGACTTGTTTTAGACTTCTAGGAAAAGGCTGCAGGCTGGATCTGGCTCTGGTGTAAAGGGAGCCCAGCTACGAGCCTTGCAGCATCCTCGGAGTGCTCTCG
>NW_010320772.1:13933-14279 GCF_000700745.2 Antrostomus carolinensis | reverse complement strand
CTGCTGGAGTGACAGAAATAATGAGTATAAATAGTGTGTACTGAAAAAAAATGGGAGCAGAAACAGTCTGGGCTGGGGCTTAAGGAGACCTCAGGGAGTTTGCCAGACACGTGCAAGCTCCTGGGTGGATCATCCCCCTGGGAAGGCAGCTGGCTGGCTCTGCACTGCACTGTGCCATCAAGCCAGCTGAGGTACGTTATCTGGAGGGTATCCAACAAGCAAGATGGACCTCTGTCCTTCCTAGGGCTTTGGGGCTTGTTGCCAACACCAAGGGAAAATGAAAGCATGGTTAGGAGAGTGGAGGGTACTTGAGAACAGGCAGAAATGAAAGGGAAAGCAAAGAGGG
>NW_010320772.1:11585-13865 GCF_000700745.2 Antrostomus carolinensis | reverse complement strand
CTGTTACCACCACTGCGGCTTGAAAGGCAAGACAAGCTGGTGGGAAATGGGCGAGAGATGGAAGGAGAACCATGGCACAGTGTGGGCATTGGGGGTTTTGCTGTGCAGCTGCAGGAGAGGATGAGGAGCACTACCAGCCTCGTGCCACCCCTTCCACCCAGGGCTTGCTGGGAGCAGTCCTGGGTGCCAACAACTGCTGAGCATCCCTGTGGGTGCAGAGATGGGGGCTTAGAAGTTTTCTACCCGTGTAGCTTGTCTCTTTTCATCAGTTTGGTGATGCAGGCTGGCCCAGCTTCTGCAAACCATGGAGCAGAGGAGCCCTGTGTCACCCCCCACAGTGTGGGGCTGGGTGGGAGCCAGCACTTCCAGTCTTCCCAGCTGGAGCTAGGGCTGTGTCTGGCGGCTGCTTGGCTGTTCCTCGAGCACCCGGTGCCTCCCATCCCCTGGAAGAAGTGCCCTGCCCAGCCTGGTGAGCACGTTCCACTCTCTGGGAATCACCCAAGCGACACATTTTATTGCAGAGAAATGGAAAAATATTCTCCACCCAACTGGTAGAGGGGTTAACGTGTGGTTTTCCACCCAGTTTTCATACTGGGCCAGCTGGACGTGCTCCATGAGATGCTGCGTGGGAGATGCGGGTGCTCTGTCCCCTGTCCTGGCAGTGGTGTCTCCAGGCTGTGGTGGCTTGTCCCTGGGTGCTGCTGGCACCATGTGGGCTGGCTGGGGCACGCATGGTTGCCTGCCAAGGGCTCAGCTGGGACCTAGCAAGCAATGATTCTTGGGCATCAACACCTCCCATCATTTCTTCTCTGGCTTTGTCAGAAAACCAGGCCCTCTCCTCTTGGTTTTGTTTTCTCCAAGAACAGGAGAATAGTGCAGGTGTTGCTGACTTTTCTAGTTTGGGCCAGTTTTACCCCCAAACCACAATGCTCCCAACCCCAAAACATCCTACATGTTGGGCTGTTTCTGTCTCCTCTGTGTAAAGTTTGTTTTCCCTTTAGAAAAGGTAAAAGAGCCCTGAAGGTGAGTTTTGCTTTGCTCCCCTTCCAGCCTCCATGGTGGGGCAGAGGAAGAGGCTGCGACTCTGTCACTGGGAGAATGTGGGGAGACTCTTCCCAGTATCCCAAAGATGTGATTTCCTGGCATCCCATGGCATCTCTGCAAGGAGAGGATCCCTGCCAGCACTGGGGTGGTGGTGGGGAGGGGGTGAAAAAGGATCCTGAAAGCATTCTCTCTTCTCCTCCAGCTCCCACGCCGCATCCACAACCTCTCGCTCGACTCTCTCCTCTTTCCTAAGAAGCTGAGCCAAGCATTCCCACAGACCCAGACAGCTATTAGGGAAATATTATTACCAGATGGTTTGTTTTTTCCATAGAACCAGAGGCCAGTGTGAGGTAACGGGGAAAATATTAACCCACCCCACACCAGCCTGGGCGTGGGGCTGTGGTTTTACTGGTGGAGCTGTGCTCTGTGTCCTGGCTGTGCTGGCACACAAGGGGTCTTGCAGAGTGGGGTGGTAGGGGAAGACTCACACCCTGTGTGTGCTGGACTGGTGAGGTGGCTGGAAAGCCCTTCTTGGACTGGTGGTGGCCTCATGGGGTTCCCAGGGCCAGCTCAAACTGGTAGGAGCAAAGCCCAGCTGGCAAACTGCACAGTGTGGAAGTTCAGACCAGGTCAGATGAGCCAGCGATTCCAGCAGAGGAGAAATGCCACATCCTGGCTGTCCCACCTCTCGCAGGGTGGATACGAGCGCTCGGCAAAGAAAACGTGCCCAGGTGCTGCTTTGAGTAGGGATGTCAAGGCCCAGGGCCAGCTCAAACTGGTAGGAGCAAAGCCCAGCTGGCAAACTGCACAGTGTGGAAGTTCAGACCAGGTCAGATGAGCCAGCGATTCCAGCAGAGGAGAAATGCCACATCCTGGCTGTCCCACCTCTCGCAGGGTGGATACGAGCGCTCGGCAAAGAAAACGTGCCCAGGTGCTGCTTTGAGTAGGGATGTCAAGGGGTTTGGAAGATGCTGCATGGTGTGGCATGGCTTGGCTTTTCCACTGGGTCTTTTTGCAGGTGGGTGGATGGGTGTGAGACCCTCCTCTGGTGCTGCTCAACCCACTTTATGGCCGGGGGAGGATGCTTATAAGGCACCAACCCGCCTGTGCTGGGAGAGCAGCTGCTGCTGTGGAGGGAGAGGTGATGCTTCCCTGCTTGGAGAGGTTTCTCCGCTGCCTCCTCCTGCTGAGACCCACTGTGGGAAGCTAAATTACCATGTGCAGAAACACCACAAG
>NW_010320772.1:2803-11563 GCF_000700745.2 Antrostomus carolinensis | reverse complement strand
GGTTTGTGGTTGGCACAGTGCTTGGCTCGGACCACACTGCTCCTGTTGGGTGGCTCTAAGAATGGAGATGGGGCAGCCAGTGGGGACGTGGCTGAGCCATGGGCAAGCTGGGTCATGCACCTTGAGGGTCCTACAACCAACCTGGGGAGGTACAGCCTGTGGAAAACCTCTCCTAGGAAATGCCTTCACCATCCCAAACACTTAGCAAGCCTTGGGTGCTTGTGTCCCCAGGAGCAGGGGCAGGTGATGCAGCCAGCTGGCAGGACACTGGTGTGCTTCATGTGGTTGCAACCAGGGAAATTTCAGTTAATTGTGGCATCTCCTGGGACCATGTGAGAGAACAAATTAGCCCCAGCTGAAGAAAGTGGAGCTGGAAACCTGGCACTTGGTCTTCCCCTGCTTTCCAAAGCACCCTTTGGTTATGAGTGTTCTGGTGGCTTCAGTCTTGGCTTTTCCCAGGGGATTTCATTTCAGCTCATTTCCATATTTCCTATGGAAGGAGCATTTTCCATTTCTAAGTGGACTTGATTAAAGGGAAAAGGTTCCATGAAAGAGTTCACAGCAGAAAAACAGAGCAGGCTCATTCTTTTCTCAGTCTCTGGGAGGAGAAAACCCAAAAATTCTGTCCCAAGTGCAGGTTTTTTTCCCTGCACCTCAGTTTGGTCTGGAATTGGAGTAAAAGGGGTGTTGTGGGCTGGGACTTGGGATGGGGAGCACTCATCCCCCAAGGCATGCAGGCACCATGGAGGGGTTCCCCTTGCCCATCTGCATGGGAGCCTGGAGGGATGTTGGCCCCACACAGGTAGATGGAGGAGATCCTGTTCTCCTGGAGAACCCCATGTGACAGAGCCATAGAGCTTGGCTTCTCTGGCCTCATCTGAAGAAGGGAAAGGGGACATCCTTTACAGGCATGTGCCCTTAGATTTTGGGACACACCACCACCCCTGGGGTCAGTCTGCAAACTGCTGCCCAGCTATCAGCTGGATTTCTGCAAAACTAGCCCACGTTTTTCCAAGGAAACAGCCATTCAGTGCCCTGGGGATGCTGCTGGCTGCTGGCCCTGCTTTAGCTCCACAGACCTGGAAAAGGCAACACTTGAAAATGCTTTTGGAGCTGGACGGGGATCCAAGCCCGTGCTCTGGCTGGACAGCAGGAAAGATGCACCTGGGATGTCGTGATGGATGACAGCTCCTGGGGTTGGTGACTGGGTGCTGGGCAGGGAGTGGGGTCCCCAGTGGGGTGGGGGGATCCCTGCTTTGCTGGTTCCCTGTGCCAGGGTGCACAGGGTCTGACAGGCTGCAGCTGTGCAGAGCTATATACGGTCAGCAGGCGCCTTGCACAGGCCATACCATTATCATTAAGTCTTTGCTGGCGTGGTTGACTGGCCTCCAGCTTGTGAGGCTCTGCAGAGCGGCCAGGCTGTTCCCAAGATGGATGTGCTGTTCCCTTCCTGTGAGGAGGAGGAGGAGGAGGAGGTTGGCTCTTCTGCTGCACAGGGTAGTTCCCTGGGAGGGAAGGGGAGAGAGGAAGAGATAAAGCAAAGAGGAAGTGTCTCTGGTGTGCAGATTCATGGAATGCCTCTGCTGAGCTGATGGATGAAGACAGGTCTCTTCCCAGCACCCTCCCTTCCTGGGACCCTCTGGCTGGATTTTAAAATCCCGGGTGAGCTCCTCATGGGAGCCCCGAGGAGTCGTGTAAATCAGGCCTGATCCCCTGTGAACTGTCACACAGTAGGATTTGTTCCTGCACGTGCTTGCTCTCTTGGATAGCACCTTCAGTAGGTTTGAGATGCCTTGAAAAGGTGCCTTTTAATGTCCTCGTCTCCTTTTGCCACCAGCACAGCTCTGCAAAGCCCATCCACCTCTATTTCATTAACACCAGCCAGGTACTAAAGGTTAGGGGGGAAAATGCTTTCTTCAGCACAAGACCTGGCTCTTCTGGGGCTGGGTTGTCTCTTTTTTTCCCAACACACTCCCAGTTTTGTTTCACATTTTGGTGTCACTCTCTGATACTGCCCATCCACCCTCCAAGGAGAAGCCCAGCTGGTCTGGCTGCCCCTCAGCCAAAGCACCCTGAGGCTCTTCAAAGGCCTGGAGGAGCTGCAGGGACAGGGTGCAGGGGTGTCCCCACAGCAGTCCTGCCCCTCCTTGAGGCCACCAGTTTCTCCTCTTTCCTATGTTTTAACACCAGTTTCCACAGATGCACCTAAATTTGTGTTGGCGTGAAAAACGGCGCCTGTTGTGCTGTTGGGTTTACGAGGTTTCAGTTCAGCATGGCCCATGTTTTTTTTCCACTGACTTTGGATATTGTTAATCCAAAGAGTCATTATTTGATGTATCTGTCTCAATAGTGTGGACAGGCTTCTCCACGGATGTAATTTGTCATCAGTGCAGGTTTTGTGGGGTTTTTTTTTTTAGTTGCTTCTACTTGAGACAACTTCCTTCAGCCAAGCATTTTCTCCTGATCATTTGCTGTCAGAGCAGTTGTGCAGGAAAGGTAAGGGGATGGAGGTGGCAGCCAGCCCTGTGTGGCCCCATGAAGCAGAGCAGCAGGTCTCCTGCTATCTTCATGCAACCAACTTGTGTGTGAGCCTTTGTATTGGCTGGGTTTGTGCTGTCGATGCTTTGCCCCTTGGAGCTGTCCTGGTCCTATGTGCTTCCACAGGATGCTCTCCCAGATCAAGCTCCTCTCTGGGATTTGTTTCCATTTTCACAGGCAAGGTGCCTCCTTGGCCTGGACAACCCATCCATTTGCTGTTTAATGACAGGCTTTGGTCCCCTCTGGTGGGAGCAGGTTACAGCTGCGGCCGGATCAGCCTCCAGGCATTTCACCTCTCTCCCCGACAGCAATTCATGTGCTGAGGGGTTTGGCAGTACCCGCTTCTGGGTCTGAGTTCAGCAGCGTGGGACTTGTCTCCAGTGCTGGCCATGGAGAGTGGATTGTCTACAAAACCTTGGGAGGCCTTGATGTAGGGGTTCATCTCCTCACTGCTGCAGGTCCTCAGGCTCTCCTGCCTCCTTTCAGGATGGGAAGATATTCATCTTCAGGCACCCCTAAGGGCTTGGGCTCCTGCTTCTACCTCCTGGGCTTGGCCACTTTGAGTCGAGTGCTGGGTTCAGTGTTGGGCCCCTGAGTCCAAGAAGGACATGGAGGTGCTGGAGCGTGTCCAGAGAAGGGAACTGAGCTGGGGAAGGGTCTGGAGCACAAGTGTGCTGAGTTCCCTTGTGGCTGAGGGAACTGGGGGTGTTGAGCCTGGAGAAAAGGAGGCTGAGGGGAGACCTTGTGGCTCTGTGCAAGTCCCTTGGAGGAGGGTGGAGAGAGGTGGGGGTGGGTCTGTTCAACCAAGGCCCAAGGGACAGGACAAGAGGAAATGGGCTCCAGTTGTGCCCAGGGCAGTTGAGATGGGATGTGAGGAAGAATTTCTTTGCTGCAAGGGTTCTGAGGCATTGGAAGGGGTTGCCCAGGGCAGTGGTGGAGTCCCCATCCCTGGAGGGATTGAAGAGTGGTGTAGACACAGTGCTGAGGGACATGGGTTAGTCATAGGGGACTTGTCAGTGTTGGGCTCATGGTTGGACTCAATGATCTTGAAGGGCTTTTCCAATCAAGGCCATTCTGGGGTTCTGTGACTCCATCCCTGCCCTCAACATGGCCCGGGGTGGGGGTCATTCCTAGGTTGTGGGGGTCCCTGTGGGGTTTTTCTCAGCTTGCCCCTCAGTCTCCTGACTGTGTTGAGTAGAAAGCCCTGACAGTCAGAGTGGAAGGTGCTTCTCCAAAAATGTGGTGCCTCCATGGTACCCCCATCCCTGGGTGACTGTGGGACAGCTCCAGCTCTGCCCTGTGGTGAGGACTCCCCTGGTGAGAGTCTTATGTAGGTGGGGACGGGATGGAGATGCCTGTCCCCTTGCCCCAGCTTTCTTGTCCTGGGGGATGGGAGGGAGCAGTCTGGCAGGACCCCCAAGCCCCCGAGCAGGCTGAGCCCCACGGGGGATGCTGATGCTGGGCACTGCCTGTGCCAGGGCTCCCTACGTGAGGCTTGTGGAGATCCCAGGCTCTGGTGACCAGAGTCCTGTCACAGGTACAGGAAAAGGGTCAGAGAAATGCCTCATTCGTGTCTCACTCAGAGCTCAGCCTCTGATCCCTCCCTCTATCCTCGGGCTGGAGAAGTCTCCTCCTCACCCTCACCCTCCTGCCTGCTCTTCCTCCCACGGAAACCAAGGGGAAAGCCATAAAAAAATATCCACAGCGACTCCTGCCTCCGGCCTTTCTCGGCTGTCCAGGTTCTCCTCCCCTGCTGGTTTTTTTCCCCCTGGATCCCTCTCGATGGTGATCTGAACCCAGCAACATGAGGCTGCGAGGCTTTCGACTCACTCTGCTGCTCCTGGCTCTGTTCCTCGGGGGAGGCTCGCGTGCTCAGCGCCCAGAAATCGCCACCCAGGTCACAAACGCAGAAGGTAAGTCCGGGTGGCTTCCCAGCGTGTTTTTCCTCCCTGGGATGAGCAGAGAAGTCCAGCTGCTGTTTCTCTCCTGGGCAGATGCCTGAGCTGCTGCACACGGCTGCAGCTTTGTCAGGACGTTTTGGGGGGAGAGTTGTTTTTGCCGAGGAGAGCGATGCAGGGTTAGAGAGGATCTGCAGGACCGACCCGTTTTTAATGCTTTGGGGTTTTTTTGGCTCTTTCTCCTTGACTCTGTCTTGTCAGGTGGCCAGGTTGGATGAGGCTTTGAGCAACCTGGTCTAGTGGAAGGTGTCCCTGCTTGATGGCAGGGGGGTTGGAACTGGATGAGCTTTAAGATCCTTTCCAACCCAAACCAGTCTGGGATTCTGTGTGTTACCAGTAGCACTGGGATACAGTGATGGGGCGGGGGGGGAATAACAGCTGATACCAGTTTAACTTTCTGAAAGATCTTTGGTGTTGGCAGTGGCTGTCAGAGTGCCTTTGCTCTCCTCTGCAGTGATATTTGTGCCAGGCTGTGTCAGAAAATCGTTCATTTTTCATTGGGTTAATTGTTATCAGGTCTTGGCATTATTTTTTTTAAGAGTTTGCTGCAGCTGTATGTTATTTTGTGAGATATCTAGTGTTGGTCCTGCAAAGAAAGTCTTTCAATGTAAATAGGAAAAAAAATGTATAGAAGGCTGTTAAATGCCAGAAGTTGATGGTTTCTGAGTATGTACTCAGCTTACCCTCGATGCCAAAACAGAACTGAGCACCCTCACCCCTGCGTGTGTGCTCGTGTGTCTCGTGTGGGGTTCGGATGGGAAAGCCATCTCCATCCTGGGAGCCTGCTAGGAGGGGAGCTGAGCTGTGTGCCACTGCTGGGGGAAGCTGGGGTTGGGAAGGGTTTGCAGCAGGTCTGCCTGCCCACTCCTGCCTCTCCACTTCTCCTCAGACTGCCCCGTGGATCTGTTCTTCGTCCTGGACACCTCTGAGAGCGTCGCCTTGAGGGTGAAGCCCTTTGGGGACTTAGTTGCCCAAGTGAAAGATTTCACCAACCGGTTCATTGATAAGCTGACAAACAGGTACACCTCCTGGGATTTTGTCCAGGTTGCTTTAAGGATGGGTCTTGCTGTTGGGGTGGGATGCTGAGACCACCCTGTGTGTTCATCCTTGGAGGGAGAGGAAGAAAGCAGGGATGCCAGGGAAGGGGAGTGGCAGTGTCTCCTCCCTCTCCTGGTCCACAGCCACCTTGATTTTGATCCATCTACTCTTGCTGCCTGCACCCACCCCCAGGAAAGTGAGGGCTTCCTGGAGCTGCAGATGCAGCATCCCAGCCCCACCACCTCCAGCTGGCCTGGTGGTTTTTCCATAGTACCAAAGCGATGCTGATCTCCATGGCACCGGCTGCTCAGGCCCAGAACAGCCTAGGTGCTTGGGTGTGAGCTGGGCACCTCTGATATTAAACCCAGCACTCATGGGCACCCCACAGAGCAAAAGTCCCCTGCAACTGGCATACCCCAGGGCTGGAAAATGTTCTTTACTTGGAGAGTGCCAGAGCCCTGGGACAGGCTGCCCGGGGAGGTTGTGGAGTCTCCTTCTCTGGAGATGTTCCAAACCCACCTGGACACTTTCCTGTGTGATCTACTGTAGGTCATCCTGCTTTGGCAGGAGCGTTGGACTAGGTGATCTCCAGAGGTCACTTCCCACCTCTACCATTCTGTGATTCTGTGACACCCCGCAGCACTGAACCCAGCTTCGGATGCCCCTTATCCACCCCACCACTCAGCCCTTTAACTGCCTCCTCCTCACCCATCCTTGCAGCCACTATCTCAGGTCTGACCCTGGATTTCCCAGAGTGAGGTCACCCAGAGATGCCCAGGAGCACCAAAGCCCCCAGATCCTAGAGGGAGCTGATGCTGGGCTTCAGGCAAAGGCCATGGCTCACCTGCTAGCAGGAGATCCAGGGAGCACCACAGGTCCTGAAGGCACGTGGGTCTTGCTGAGCCCCTTGGGACAGCAGGAGATATGTGCTGGTGCCCTGAGGAGCACCATGGGGATGTCCCAGCGCTGCACAAGCTGGAGGGGCAAGGTCCCCATCCCACTGCCCAGGCAGGAGAGCTTCCTTAAAAGTGACCAGGACCCTCATGCTTGGGAACAACCTGCCAGGGCTCCATCAAGGCAGCATGACTCCCTCCTAAGCAAGGTGGTGGTGTCTCGAGCCCCTGCTGCACACAGACAGATGGATGGACCTCCTGAGCACATCCCAAGCACCTCTCTGCCCACCCTGCTGCTCTTCTGGCTCTGCCAGCCACCATGGTGCACTCGGTGCTGCCAGAGACCCACAGTGTGCACAGTGGGGTCAGCGTGGGTGATGGCAAGGCAGTGGTGGGGTGGAGGGGACAGCAGTGGGCAATGCTCAGGTGGCTTTGGGAAAGGTCCTGCTGGACAGAGAGAAGATGAGCTTGGGGAATTGAGGGAGCTGTGCACTGTTATCCCTTTGGGATAAGTCCTGGCATCCTGAAAAGACTTGTGTTGGGGCCCTGGGTGTGACTCTTGGCCAAAGCACAAGGAGTCACGATGCCTCTGTCCCATAGAGTCAGGAGCACGGGCTGTGTCAGCACTTCAGGGCTTCAACACACTCCTTCTCCAGGTCAGAGCATCCTTCAGAGGGAGGCATCCCTCTTTGATTTGAGCACCTCCACCTGTGGAAAACTCACTGGGGTCCTCCATGGGGTGTTTTGGTAGTTAGCTGCCCTGCACACACATGCTTGGCTGTCTGGCTCAGCATCTTCTCAGCTCCAGCCACTGCAGCCTGGTACTTCTTCAGGAAGCCTCTCTGCTAAACTCTCTGACCTTTGTGGACACCCACTAGCTGTACCCCTTTGCCATTCCACCTCCTGAACCACCATGTCCTGCTCCCATAGCTGGGATTTGCACGTGAAGCATGTCCCCAGCCTTGTGAGACAGCAAGAAGCCCCTGCAAAGCCCCATCACATTTGACAGAGGAGTTGCATTTGGCGTGGTGGCCAGTGCCAGCGAAGCAAAGGCAGGAGCTGTGCTGAAAACCTGAATCCTGGTGTGTCTGCACAGGTACTACCGCTGCGACCGCAACCTGGTGTGGAACGCTGGAGCTCTGCACTACAGCGATGAGGTTGTGCTCATCAAGAGCCTCACCTCCATGCCCGATGGCCGGAATGAGCTGAAGAACCGTGTGTCAGCTGTAAACTACATTGGGAAGGGCACCTACACTGACTGTGCCATAAAGAGGGGCATCGAGGAGCTGCTCATCAGGTAAAGCAACGGGGCCAGGGCAGGCAGAGTGGGTGATGCTGGTAGTATGACCATGGTGGATAGAGATTGGGAGCTTCCAAGTTAGGACATCCCTGTGCCTTGTGCAGAGCTGTCCTCAGGGTGGGAGAGGAGCTCACCTAGGTAGCTTTCTTGTAGGACCTCTTGGGACCTACAAGAAAGCTGAGGAGGGACTTTTTACAAGGGCAGTTAATGACAGAACAAGGGTAAATGGCTTGGAACTGGCAGAGGGGAGATGGAGCTGAGATGTGAGGAAGAAATTGATTGGTGTGAGGGTGGTGAGACAGTGTCCCAGGTTGGCCAGAGAAGCTGTGGATGCCCCCTCCCTGGAAGTGTTCTCGGCCGGGCTGGATGAGGCTTTGAGCAACCTGGTCTAGTGGAAGGTGTCCCTGCTGCTGGCAGGGGGGTTGGAACTGGATGAGCTTTAAGGTCCCTTCCAACCCAAACCAGTCTGGGATTCTATGAATTAGATATGGGGGTGGCAGGCTGTTAGTACCCTGTCTTTGCTGGGATGAGGCATGTCCTGACCATAGGCTGAGGCACTGCCTGGGGTGAGCGTCCAGAGGTGCCCGAGCCACTCCTCTCCAGCTAAATCTGATAAATCCTTGCAACGCTCACCCCTGTGTTTAAACCCTTGCAGTGGGTCCCATCACAAGGAGAATAAATACCTGATCGTGGTGACTGATGGACACCCCTTGGAAGGGTACAAGGAGCCCTGTGGAGGCCTGGATGATGCTGCCAATGAAGCCAAACATTTGGGGATCAAAGTGTTCTCCGTCGCCATCTCTCCCAACCACTTGGTAGGGAACACAGAGCAGGGATGCTCCGTGCAGGGGTCCTGAGTGGGACCACGGGACCCCCACCATGGTGAAGGAGGCTCTGAGAGCCCCTCCCTGGAGAGAGGATGTGGGTCCCTGGGGTGGTCTCTGGGTATAGGTCCTGCACAAGAGCTCACAGGTCTCACTCTGCCCTCTCCACCCCCCAACTCTAGGACCAGCGCCTCAACATCATCGCCACG
>NW_010320772.1:0-2626 GCF_000700745.2 Antrostomus carolinensis | reverse complement strand
GCCTGCCCCCTCCCCAGGCTCACCTGTCCCTCTCAAACCTCTTCTCTTTGCTTTCTTGTCTTGCAGAAAGTTAACACGGAGCAATCGGTGAGTGTCCCCCAGAGCCCCGCTCCCCCTTGATCCTGTGCCTGAGTTCATCCCCTGTGGGTCACCCACAGCCCAGCGTGGGCTCACTGGCCCTACCTGGCCCCTGCCAGCTTGGGGAGCTTCCCCAGAGCTGGGTGCAGCCTGGCCCTGGTGCTGCCCGCTGCCTCTAATGCTGTTTTCTCCTCTCTGGGCAGTGCTGCTCCTTCGAGTGCCAGGTGAGTCAAACTTTCGAGACCCCCTGTCCCCTTCATTTGCATCCCCATGGCTAAGCCTTGGTGATTGATCTAACCCACCTGCACCATCTCTCTCCTGCAGCCTCCCCGAGGGCTTCCTGGACCTCCTGGTGACCCGGGCGTTGAGGTGAGGGACTGGCTATGGCCATGTGGGACAGGGCCAGTGGGACAAGGCTCACTGGAGATGCTCAGAGGCATTGGTCCTCAGCACCTCACCACTGCCTCACAGAGAGGTGGATGAGGATCCACACCATGCACCTATGTGACCAGCATCATCTGCTCCCCACATCCACGGAGCATTGCTGTTGCCATCCTCCCTGCTCTCCTTTCAACAGGTCATTGGTCTGTTTCTGGGGATGATGAACTTAATTTTATTTCTGTCCTGTATTGTAGGGAGAAAGAGGCAAACCAGGTCTTCCGGGACAGAAAGGAGAGGCTGGAGACCCAGTAAGTAAAGGACTAGCCTTGGTGACTCTGTGCAGGGGCTATTTTTTGACTACTTCTGGCCAGACCTCTCAGGCACATCCTCAGCAGCCCTTACCTCTGCATCACCCTTTTTCATAGAATCCCAGACTGGTTTGGGTTGGAAGGGACCTTAAAGCTCATCCAGTTCCAACCCCCTGCCATCAGCAGGGACACCTTCCACTAGACCAGGTTGCTCAAAGCCTGGGATATTTCCATGGGATATTCTGTGGGATCAGGGCCACCTGTCCCCTTTCATAGCCACCCTGCTGAGCCATGGCTCCTGGCAGGCCAGTGGGGTGGCCTCCTCCTCTGTTGCTACAAGGCTTCCTTGTTCCTCACCCAAAATAGCTGTTCCTCCTGGAGGACATGTCTCTGACTCATGTATGCCAGCCCAAGGGTGGACTCTGGGCTCCCTGCCTCATCCTCTGACACGACAAGCACGGCAGTGTTACAGGGAAACCTTTGGTAAATAGTAAGCTGACAGCATGAGGAAACTTTCTTTCCCTCCCAATCCCTCCTTTTTACTCACTATACTAATTTTTGGGAGGTGTGTTTCTCCCACACACGTGAGCGTGCAGCCACTCAGCTTGTGCCTTCCCGATTTGGAAACCCCATGTCATGCACACACAGATTTTCTTCCTTCCCAAAGGTTTTCTGCCCTTCCCTTTCATCCTAGATGATGTATCCCCAAGTCTCCAGTTTCCCTAACCCTTAGGAAGGGCTGGAGACGTCAGAGGTGAAGGAAGGTCCCTTCTGCCCTCCACAATGATACCATGCTCCCAGACCAGGCAAATGTGGTTAGGGGAGAGCCCCTCATGGGAGGGTGTGGTGTCTGGTGTCTGAGCCCCACATCGAGAGCCTGGGAGAAGGTTCCCTGTGGCAGGTGCCATTATCTGCCTCTGTCACACCATGTTTCTGTTCTCTAGGGCAGGCCAGGGGACATGGGACCTGTTGGCTACCAAGGAATGAAGGTACGTGGGGCTGCAGGGTCGTGGGCATGGTTCCCAGGTGGGCCACAGACTTTGTGCTGTAAGTGTCTTCATTCTCCTGTTTTCCTCTCTCCTTTCATCTCTAGGGTGACAAAGGAAGTCGAGGAGAAAAGGTGAGGACAGCAAGGATGTTGGGGGGCAGATCTCTGTGTCCCCCTGCTTGGTTACCCCAGGCTGCCTGGCAACTGCAGGGTGTTGGGGTCTGGTAGATGCCTGCACACCCATCCCTCCTGCCAGCACTGTGGGATCTCATGGGGTCAGCCAGTTCACAGCTGATGCAGCCTTGGGGATCAGAGAAGCACCATGCAGTGGGCACAACCAGGGGCATGGTGAACACCTGCACACCCAGCTGGCCTGGGGACTGTAGATCCACATCTGCTCTGCACGGGGGCCTAACATCTCTCTCCTTCCCTTTGCAGGGCTCGAGAGGAGCCAAAGGAGCCAAGGTCAGTCTCTGCTTTTGCATCATTTATTCCTTCTGGTTGATGCCTGGGGGAAGAAGGGTCTTTGGAAATCACTTCTTCATGGTCCCTCTTCTCCATTTCAGGGTGAGAAAGGCAGACGTGGGATTGATGGCATCGATGGCATGAAGGTAAATCTCTGCTCTGGGACACTTTGCTTAGCCTGAGGACCCTGGATTTTGCCCCTCCAAACCCACTGTGGGATCCTGGAACAAAGTAGTGTCCTACGTGGAGCAGCAGGGCTTCTTCCCCGCAGGGCCATCCACCTGCAGGTGACACACCCAGGGCAGGGATGTCCCTTCCAGGGCTCTGGGATGAAAAGTGGGCCCCCAAGAACCTAGGGAGGTTCAACAAAGCCAGGTGCAAATTTGTGCACTCGGGTCGGGGCAAT
>NW_010320771.1:464-8222 GCF_000700745.2 Antrostomus carolinensis | reverse complement strand
GCCAGCAGCACCAGCGAATCCCTCGGGGGTGGCTCTGGGCTTTGTAGATCAGACATCAAACACTGTTTGAAGGGGTGATGGAGAACACACGCCTGACTCTGCTCTCGGGGTTTTGGGAGTCGAGGGTTTACCCCGGGGAGCGTTATCGTGCAGGATCTGTTTGGCAGAGGAAGCTTTACGGGGGGTGAGGGGGGGGAGGCTCCCACACCCCCGCCTTTCACGGCTCTTTCCTGAACGGGTGACACATCCCACACCGTCTGCTACAGCTTTTCGGTTCACTCAGACGAGCTCTCACCTTCTTTGATGTCCAACGCTTTCTAGAGCCAACACAACCCAACTCCTACCCCAGAGAAGCACCGACTGGTACCTCTGGGGTTAACAGCTTCCAGCCTCACTCACACACACACACACACACACACACACACACACACACAACCCCACTTTCTCTCTCTCTTTTTTTATCAGTTCAATAACCTGCAGCCACTGCTGATCTCTGAGCAAAGGAAGGAACATTTGAAGTGGGAGTAGGGAGGGGAAAGTGCTGGGAGGTGGCAGAACATCCCGAGCCAGCCCTGGCTGCGCCGACGATGCCGGGATCAAAGCCTACGAGGGGAATATCCTAGAGATGGGCACAGTCATGGATGCTTCTCACTGCATCTTGAAGTAATTTGTTGGGACAAGTGATAGGACAAGAGGAAATGGACTCAAGTTGTGCCCAGGGCAGTTGAGATGGGATGTGAGGAAGAATTTCTTTGCTGAAAGGGTTCTGAGGCATTGGAAGGGGTTGCCCAGGGCAGTGGTGGAGTTCCCATCCCTGGGGGGATCTCAAAGCCCTGTAGATGTGGTGCTGAGGGATGTGGGTTAGTGGTGGACTTGTCAGTGTTGGGTTCATGGTTGGATTTGATGATCTTAAAGGGCTTTTCCAATCCAGGCAATGCTGGGATTCAGTGTTTAGCTTTAAATCCTGCCTGTGCTGAGTGTGGAACCAGGGCAGGAGGAGAGAGGCGCGTTTAGAAGGTGCCACAACCCAAGTGGTTTTGCTCCCTGCTATTCGAGCGGCGCTGCCACCGGCTTGTGTCAATCCCTAAAGGTCTTTGCTCCACCACTACAGAACAATAACAGAGAAAAACCACATGCCATGAGCCCGTGGCTTGTTGTAGCACTGAGTCTTTGGTCCTTGAAAAGAAGTGCAGAGCCAAAGTGGCTCAAGATCTCAACCCTCGGCCGCAGCGTCACGTTCTGGGTCATCCAAAGATCAGCAGAGTTTCAGGAGATGGGAAAATAAGGACCAAGTGTTTGTACCATCAGGAAAGAGGCCTGTAAGCACAAAGCCACCTCTACCCCAAGAAAAGCAGCAGCAGGTATTTAATTTGGGGGGGTTCCCCCCCAGGAGGAGAAGCCTCTGTGAAAGGACACTGACCTACGCTAAGAGGAACCGGAGCAGAGAAGCAGGAGAGACACTACGTCCGCAGCAGAGCAGCCAGCCCGGCTCAGAGAGCGCAGATGCTGGGTGTTTTCAGCCCAATTACCTTGCTGCACATATTGTCTTTACTGCAGTTCTTGTTATCCTTGTCTGTTGCTTCCTCCTCCACCTTTACAAGGGAAAAAAATAAAGAAGGGTATAAATAAAACGGCTGAGTCAAAGCGGGGGACACAGGAGGAGACAGAAGAGCTGGTGTCGGAGCGGCTGGGAGAGCATGGGGATGGGATCTGAGGAGCTGGGATTCGGAGAATCAGCCAGACAACCCACTCAGGCAGCTTCTATTTGATGAAGCAAGAGCCACAAAGATTGTGTTCCCAGGAGGGACAGAGATGTCACCCCCAGCTGGGGGACAAACCCCAGAGCCAAGTTCCTCAGCTCTGCACGGCATTCGATGCTTTACAAAGCCCAAGGGTGTAGCCAGACGCTGTCGAGCTGCTCGTCCTCCCTCCTACAAGGCTCAGGGCTGGGACAAAGCGGGTCTGGGCTCTGGGGTGGCTCCTGACTGATGCTCCTGCCATCATCCACCAGATCAACAGGCTCATCTGGGACTCGGCGGGCTCTGGAGCACAGCTCAGCGTCAGGAGATCTCCTCGCCCCTGCCTGCAGGTCTCTGGTCACTCGTGGGAGGTTCAGCTTCCACCCCTTCAAGCTAAAGAGAGCCAAGAATCCTATTTTCTTATTTCCTGGAAAACTCTTCCAGGTTGAGGCTCCTCCATCCATCCTGCTGTGACATCCTCGGGTGAGCACGGCCGTGCGGTCCAGACCCTGCGCTCCCTCTGCACCTTCTCCAAGGCGCCTCCCACACCCAGCGCGGTGCCAAGCCTGGATCCCAGCCAGGCTGAGGATGAGCTCCCACACCCCTGCCCCAGGCTGATGCCCAGCAGCCAGGAAGCTTCCAGGTAAGGAAAGAGGGAGGCATCCATCCCATTTAGGAGCCTCCACGATCAAGCAGCTGCAGAGCAGATTTTTTTTCTTGAATCACCATTTCAAGATTTGACATGTTTACACCTTGTTTGAAGTCTCCAAATCCATCAGCTGGCAGAGACAAGGAAAGAGGAGGGCTGATGCCAACAGCACAGGGCAGATCGAGGGTGAGAAGAGAGGGTGTAACCTCCAACAGTCGCTCATCTCTGACCCCCACAAGGGAGAGCAACATCTCTGGGACAGCAGAGACAGGGGATGGTGAGTTGGTAGCCAAACAGGGCGAACACGGGCCAGCTGAGCAAGCTGACAGCACGCAGCTCTTCTAGCTGCTCTCTGCCTCTTCCCCACAAGCAAAGCTGATGGGAGCAACCCCTGGGGAAAGACACATGTGGGGCAACCCCAAGGAGGAGCAGCAGATGGATGGAAGGTGAGAAAAGTCTCCTTCAGGTGGGGGGAGAGGAGAGGGAAGCACAGCAGCAGGGAGGGAGAAGGCAGGGTGGGCTGGCTCGCATGCAGCCCCCCACCCAGGGTGCAGAGCCAGGTCTAAGCGCAGCTTGGACAGGACAAGGCTGAGCAGGCACCTCAGGTTGGGATTCAGGGGGGGAAAAAAAACAACCCACCCCAAAAACCTCTCTGTACTCGCAGCAGCTTTTCACTGGAGGCTCTCACAACCCTTTCTGAACTATTCAGCAACCAGCAGGATCTCTCCAGAGGATGGACATTTTGCCATCTGCATTCGACAGCAGATGCCGGGGTCACACAGCCTGGGAACTGGTTATGCTGGTCAGTCATACCAGTACCAGGCTTTCCCAGCTCCTTGTTCCAACTGCAACAACAAACACCCTCTACCTACAGAGCCCAGGTCTTTGAAAGCCAGCCAGTCCACCTCTGTGCTCCCTGGAGACCCAGTATCATTCCTCTAAGCTCCCCATTATTCCCCATACAAGCTGCTGCTGAGGACCAGGCAGAAGCACTGGTGGTTAAAAGCCTCCTGTGAAAGGTGAAGCAGTTCCTTCCCTGCAGTGACAGGTTCTTACCTCCTTCCTCCACTTGAGCTCGCAGAAAACTCGCTCGAAGCACTCGTGCATGTAGTTGAACTGTAAAGAGAAAGGAGGGATCTCTCAAAGCCTCAGACAGCAGCTCTGGTTTCCAGTCCAGCTCTGGTACTGGTTACCCGCCCAGCTCTCCCCGTGCTGCGGGCTCCTCCTGGTGGCCACCAACCCCTGTGTGTCTCCTCCCACCCCAAAACCTGAAGAACAGGGTGTTCCTTCAGCTTCTAGAAGGAAAACAAGCAGGGTTTGGGCTTTTCCCTTGGAAAATCTGTAAAGGGGGGGGGGTGCTTACATAGGGGGTGAAGATTTTAACCCATCGGGGTTTCTTCTCTCCTCGCGCGTATTCGAAGCAGAACGCCATTCCCTCTTCGTCCGTGTCCCACCGCTGCATCTCGTCCCATTCGAATGCTATTACCTGGTTCTGAAGGAAGGTGAAATCCAGGTGAGGGCAGAACCCCAAAGACTGTGAGGAAGGGGAATTTTAAGGCAGATCAGGTGGCAAAAGTGAAGTCAGACAAAGGGGGAAATGAGGACGCTCTGGACAGTCTCACCACAGCAATAAGTATGAGCTGAGGAAGCAGCAGTGGAAACACCCCCAGAGCAGCCAGATAAACCCCTGTGCCCCCAACCACTGCCCAGACCCCTTCAGAGAGCCCCAGAGCTGCGGGGACACGGTGCTGATGCACAGCCGAGGTGGAGGTTGGGGGCTGAGCCCCTCTCCCCACGACCTGACAGCAGAAAGCCCCGTACCTCCAGCTGCCCCTCCTCTGTGCAGGCGTGGAGTTTAAAGTGCTTGATGCTGATGGCTGTGATGACATGGCCCTTCCGCCGGGAGTCGCAGGAGCAGTGGGGGAAGATGATCTCGTTGTACCCCTCGCACGTCCGTAACATGTTTAAATACTGCGGAGAGAAAGCTGCGGGCGTTAGCGCGCCGGGACGGAGGGACGGGGACCCCTGTGTCCCCCTCCAGCCCACACTGCCACCACCTCTCGCACATCCCAGTGCCAATCACCTCCTTGGAAATCCCTGGGCTTTGCCCTCCAGCCCAGGGAGGCTGGATCACCTCCAAAGGAAAACAAAACCCCCCCCAGGGCAGCAGGGATGTGCGAGGGGGAGGAAGGAGACCCCCTCCAGCTGCTCAATTCCCCTCTCCAAAAGATGGATCCATCCAGGTGCAGACACACACACAGCTCCTCGCAGCCTCAAACACCAAAAGCCCTTTGCCAGGAGAGCTGGTGGAGTCTGAGTTGCCCCCCAGTGTGACTGTGCTCCCCCAGGAAGGGTCTGAGCCAACAGCTAAAGTGGCCCTGGGACTGACAGCACCGCTCGTGCTAGAGCCAGGCTGGAGATGAGACCAGAGGAAGAGGCTGTGGGGCAGACGTGGGATCTATCTGGGTTTCTGAAAGTCCCTCCACACAAATGCTCCAACTCATGAAAAGCTCCAAAGAAGTATTTTGTTTATTTAGTTCTTCCTGAGCCCAGAGAAAGCAGCACTGTGAGGACACTGGAGAAGCACCAGGAGCTCAGAGTCACAGCTCAGGACCTGGGAGAAGCCCAGGAGCTCCCAATCCCCACGACCTCTCATTGCACAAGGAAGGTTTACACAAAGCAAACGACACCCAAGTGAGAAGTGACTTTTTAACCAAGATAGGATGAAGGGGACAAATCCTCAAGCGTTGTGCTCCGGGCAGGACCCTGAACAACCTGGGGAGAGGCAGAGGATGAGGGACTTTGATTTCACAGGCTCTTTGGGACTCAACCATTGTCGTCTTGCCCTCCTAACCCAGGGCCCTGCTGTGCCTGGTGCTGGTATCACTGTACACGTGTGTGTGTGTATATATACATGCTGGGATAGACCCTTTCCAAAGATTCACATCTTCCTTCAGTCATTAGAAAGCCGGTGAGAGGAGCAGAAACAAAAGAGCCACGAGATAACTCACAGGAGGAAGCGTCTATTTACCGATCCTTATCATCAGTTAATAATTCACCTTCCTGGCTTAGCAATTCAGGTGACACTTCTGGAGTCCACCCCAAGGGACCCTTCAGAGCTACCACAGTCAAACTGGCTTTCAGGAGGGGTCTGACTAAGACCAGCCAAGCTGGAGAAGGGGATCCCATGGCCATTGGGCTTCCAAAGCAGCCAAGCTGGCCAGGAGCGCGCAGGTGGGGCGCAGCGAGTCAGGGAAAGGGCAGCCTGTGTTCACTCGGCACCAGCAGCCCCGAGCAACCCAGGAAGTTATTTACAAGTCAGATTCTTCTGCTGTTTGATCTTCAAGCCAAGCTTGTGTCTGGCAGATGAGCTCAGGGCATCCCCTGCACTCCCCTATATCCAAGCCAGGCAGGATCATCGAGTCACACCGAGCCCCCAAGCGTGTGCTGGGCAGAGAGGTAAGAGGCAGAAAATCCCTGAGCAGCCAGGGAGCTCTGACACAGGATTTGCCACCTGGGAAGATTCTGCCAGATAAAAAACACCAAACCCCAGAAACTACAGCACCGAGTGGGCAGCAACTGGTATTATGTGTGGGCATTACGTTGAGGGGTGACCTCATTAATGTTTATAAATATGTAAAGGTGAATGTCAGGAGGATGGAGCCAGGCTCTTCTCAGTGATGCCCAATGGTAGGACAAGGGGCAATGGGTGTGAGCTGGAACACAGGAGGTTCTGCTTCAACTTGAGAAGAAACTTCTTTCCAGTGAGGGTGCCAGAGCCCTGGGACAGGCTGCCCAGGGAGGGTGTGGAGTCTCCTTCTCTGGAGATATTCAAGACCCGCCTGGACGCCTTCCTGTGTGATCTCATTGAGGTTCCTGCTCTGGCAGGGGGGTTGGACTGGATGATCTTTGGAGGTCCCTTCCAATCCCTGACATCCTGTGATTCTGTGGGCCAGGAGCCACCCCTCCCTTGCTAGCCCAGCACCACCATCTCAGAGGCAGTCTGAGGCAGAATGAGACCTTTCCCTCTCGATTACAGGAAGGAGCAGCCGTCCCCGAAGGGCTGCAGGTGAAGGATTGCTCCACCACACATTAAGCACCTCACCTTTCAACACCAGCAATAACCCACAAGGTTTTATCGCTGCCTTGTTTGGAGCTGAGTCAAGGGGTGATCCTGCCAAGGACAAGCTGCTGTTCAAACGTGCCCAGCACGAGGGGAGGTTTTGGTTTGTGCAGCAGCCGACCCTCAGGCAGAGCCCAGCCCTGTGCCTGGTGTTCCTCTGTGTCTGCACACCCTGCCAACCCCTCCTGCCTTAAACCCACACACCCACAGTTCTCCATGGTTATTGCTTTCCAAGAAAGATGTGTTCTTCAAGATTGTGTGTGTAAAATGGTTTGGGTTGGAAGATCATCCAGTTCCAACCCCCCCTGCCATCAGCAGGGACACCTTCCACTAGACCAGGTTGCTCAAAGCCTCATCCAGCCTGGCCACAAACACTTCCAGGGAGGAGCAGCCACAGCTTCTCTGGCCAACCTGGGCCAGTGTCTCCTTTCCAGACACAGCACTGCAATGAGGAAGGAAAGCAAACCAGGATGGGTGGGATAACTCACCATGACCATCTTTCTCTGCTCACACAGCTTCTGTAACTGGTAGGACTTCTCCTCTGCTTTGATGTAGCCTTTCTTGACATCATCAACAGCCTAAAGAGACAAAGGGAAAGGAAACCCAGGAGCTCAGACTAGAGGATCTCTTCACTGAGTCACAAGGCTTTGCTTTCCCTGGCTGGCCCCGAGGCTGCTTTGAACAGCCACCCAAATTCCCAGCCCCAGAAGGTGACCAGTGTCCCCAGGGAGGCAGAGGGATGGCCAGGCTCAGAGGGCTGGTTCTTCACACTGGCTGGTTCCCGCCATCAGCCTCTGCCTGCCTTGGGGAGCATACAGATGCCCAGGCATCCAGGAAGAGTTGGGAATAAAGTCCCCTGGCAAAAGAGGATGGATCTGGAAATGCTGGTACCTGGAATCCTGCTTTTGCCTTCAGGCACAGGCAAGGACAGGTTGGCACAACCCTTCCACCCCAGACACTGCCATCTCCAGCAGAGCAGCACCAGCTTTTACCCGCTGTGCTGCTGGAGTGGTGGCATGAAAATGTATTTTTGGCATGAAAATGTATTTTTCTTTCAGGACTGAGCAGATACACAGCCCCTTCCTTTCACTCCTCAGCTGCACACCCCAGCAAGGACTCCTGCCCCTGGCACAGAGTGTCTTGTAAAACTGCCAGCCAGGAAAGATCCAGTGTAGGAGATGAGAGAATTTGAGTCCCAGGATCCTCCTAACTCACTCTGGGAAGGCAATTTCCCGCAAGGAGAGCAG
>NW_010320771.1:0-437 GCF_000700745.2 Antrostomus carolinensis | reverse complement strand
GAATCCTGCCTCCAGCTCCAACTGTAACTTGGCCACGAGTTCACCACAGCACCACTGATTCACCCAACCGTGGAGCTCTACTTGAAGTTGCCCAAGCAGGACTGACCCTCAGTGTCACACTCTGTTCCCAGCACGCTGAAGGACGGGGCAGTGTTTGGAGCAGCTCTGAGGGCCGGGCACTTGTGTTCCCTTAACTCCAGTGAAAAATTACAGCTCTTGGGCACCTACCTGATGGAAGAAATAGGTGACTGCCAGGTCGTTGTCATTGAGAAGAACCTCCTCCTCTGTAGTGAAGAGCCATTTCCGGATGGTCAGGCACGTTCCTGGCACCGCTGAGGTGTAGTTCTGCACGTAGAGTTTGTGGGGGAATTCGTTGGGTGCCAGTTTACGCACTGGAAAAAGCAGAAGGACAAGGAGGTAAGTGCACAGCCCCACAA
>NW_010320770.1:0-8327 GCF_000700745.2 Antrostomus carolinensis | reverse complement strand
CAACCCAGACCAGTCTGTGATTCTGTGATCCTATGAACTCATTTGTGGCTGGCATCTCTAAACACCAGGAGAGCTGGTTAAAGCATCAGGAAGGTGACATACTTGTCCTGTACACACACAGACATGGAGGCACTATACAGGGAATATGGAAAATGCAAATACAAGGGTTTAAGTCTGTGTACTCCTGGGTGTATGTACGTTACAGATACGCGGTACCAGCAGCTCTGAGAGTAGAAAATCATGAGTCAGCCCTTGCAGTATAAGACAATATGCTTAAAAACCTTAAGATTTTGATCTTGGGGAAAAAAACCAACCAACCAAACCCCAAACCAGGACTGTGAGCACTTTTTTTTTTTTGCTAAAATCATGAAAAGGTGAGGAGGAACAGAAGTGGTTGCTGAAGTTTGTCTGTCTGCCATCCATCAGTACCTGTGCTGGAGAAGGTACACAAACCTGCTGATGCTGAGGGAACTGCTTTATCTGGAGAAAACTGCCAAGGCAGATTTGCCCTGACTGTCCTTAGTCACAGCTTTCTCTGATGGATAGAAACAGCAAATGATAAGTTGGGAATAAATTGCAGCAAAAGGCTGATGAGATGCTGCTTGAGTGCCCAATCCAGAATGTAAGGAACAGCCTTGTGGAGAAGACTAGGCAGTAGGAGGAAAAACTAAATGAGAGTTTTGACTTTTTTTCATCGAATCCAGAAGGAAACAATAGATGTGTCTTCCTTCTCTTTGGCTACAGTTGCTCTGTGAGAGCAGGGGGACTGTTTCTGTGGCTCATTAACCCAGGCTACTGCTGTTTCATGGAGACCAATGTATCATTTAATGAGAGGCTTTTCAGCTCTACGAGATTTTATCTGCTGATGATATTTATAGACATATCCATCAGCGTAACAGCAGGAAGCAATTCTCTAGGGGTCAAATTGGGTGGATTCCCCCCATTTAAACTCCATTATGGATGCAGCTTTCTGCATAGGATTAACCACTTAACTCGCTGAATCCCCAATATCATCAGCTATTGTTCCCATGAACTGATGATCTCCACGGCTTAGCTGTGCAATGGTTGACTTGTTTTCAGCTTCAATTATCTTCCCAAAGAAAAAGGTCCTTTGTTAACTTCTGACTTGCTGAGCAATGTGTAGGCAGCCTATCAAGTACTTCTCAGTCCTCTTTTAACCTTATGTCAGGCAGCTCTAGAGATGTAGTCCCATGATTGTCCTATTTCTGACCAGTCTGGATCTTCAACTGTCACATGAATAGCAAGACCAGAGAACCAGCTTTGATAACAGCAACAAGAGTGGCTTGGAAGACCAAGGCAGAAACTCCGTGCATATTATGCAAAGTGTTTTAATACTTTCAGCCTCACTTTTGGTAATGATTTACAGAGCATTGTTCCCTGCTAAGACTGTTTTGGGAGTGAGCTCCTTTGGGGATTTAGCATGCACTGATTCCATCTCCTAAAATTATCTGAGTATCTTTCTAATATTGAATTTCTTAGGGTGAACACACCTTTTGGCATGAGACAGTCTTGCAAGTGGAGCTCAGAATAGACCTATTGTTCCGACAGCCCACAGTGCAGAGGGAATGTTAACTGCTGCTTCATTTGACACAGAAAGGGGGATGCTGAGTCCTGGCATGGACAAGTGTTCTGGAATACAAATAACAAATTTGAGCTATTTAAGGTTTTGTTTCCAATTGCTAAAGCTATCATCACTCATGTCTGTCTGTCCACTCTCCCTTTCAAACTTACCATGACCTCCTCATCCCTGTTTCCCACCTTCCCTCCTGTTTACAGGGACCTTCACTCTCATGTCTTGGTTGTATTCCTGGTGCCAGCCTGACACACCAGCACACAGGTATCTTCTTCCTCTGTCAACTACCCTTCTAGTGCTTCCTCATAAATACACTTGAGAAACATGAGGGTAGATACTATCTACCCCTCAGTGCAAAAATGAAGTTCCCAGTCTCTGGCAGAACCCACCCCATTTTCCATCTCATCAAAGTTTATACATGAATCTCATTCCCATTATTTTGCTCTTAGGTAATTTTATTTTGCTCGTGTACTATTGCTCCTTTGCTTTACGCTCATCTATTTCTTTTCATCCAGATATCTCAGAACACTTCATAAATGCAATTTTAACTACAAAACTAATAAGTCTTCTGTCAGGTAGGAGAGACAATGATGTTATCATCTCTGGTTTATGAAAAGAGAAGCTGATGTTCAGAGAGAGAAAACATTTTACATGAAGGAATCTCTAGTCAATAAACTCTACATCCAAGATGACTTGGGATAATTTTAATGCCTGAAATGTACCTATCCAGGAAACTTTTAATTTTTAGCTAAATCAAGACATTTGTGCAAGTCTGTTAATTAGTAGAATTGTTTTTAAAAACGACAACATTATCTAGTTCTTTAATTATCTTAGAAACACCTGGGGCAGCATAAGAAGTCACCATCAGGGGCCCCTCCAGTGGCACTAATAGACCTTAAATACCCTGACCAGCCTCACTGGAGACCCTCACCCTGCACCTCCTGGGGACTGGGGCTCCATTTAAGCCTCACCCTGGGCACCCAGGGCTGCCCTGAGCTGTGCAAGTCTGTGACCCACTGTCTCCTGGGTCAGCATTGGACCTGTGTCATAGTCCTGCCTCCTGCTGCTCCTGACTGGACTCCTGGGATGGACCTCAACCTGATTCATCTCCTCGCCTTGCCTGGTGTGGCTGATGAAACCCCTTAGCAGCACCGGCACTGCCCACCCTGCTCAGGTCCTCTGGGTGTGACTGTGCCCTGGGCTCACTCTCAGCCCACGACTTGTCCCCTGCCCTTTCTGCTCCCTGACACCCTCATCCCTACCAACAGGTCATTCTCATCCTGGAAACACTGGAAAAGATCAGGCAAGCGCTTCAGTGCAAAGCCAGCAAGCCACCTTGGTCCAAACCCTTCTCAATGGTGGTTTAAAAGCCACCACTGACTTTGCAGAGAAGTGGCCAACAAGCTCTACCACCAGCCATGGCATGACCCTCTCCAGATGAACCAGTGTCGAGCTGGGGTGACAGTAAGTTACGGTGGGAATACCGTGCTGAATTCCCCTGGTTCCATCTGCTGAAGGATGACTGCAGTGGGAGACAGGAGGGTTGCAGCCAGCCTACTTCACTTGGATAAACCAAAAATATTTAAAATACAAATTCCCTGATCTATGGTACAGTTCCAAAAGATATTAATTACAGTTTATTAGCTTTTCCCTAATGTTTCAAGCAAGTTCTTTCAGGTTATCTACACTGAGTCCATTTTTTTTTTGGAAATAAACATCTTGGATCTAGCCCTACATGAGAAATTATTTCACATTTGGTAATACAGACTTGGTTTTCAACTTCCTCTGTGAACAGGCATCCAGAACAAAAACGTGTCTAGAAAATATTGGCCTGTCTGTTTAGCCTGCCCGGGCTCAGGCTGCCCTCAAAGCTGAAAACCTCACCGAAGAGACAAGAGTGAGATTCCTCATGGGCTGCCCTTCCCCCAGTGCTGAGAAGTGAACACGTATGTCTAAGGCTACATAAACTAATTAGACACCTAATCCTACCTTTGTCTGCATCTGGTATTGCCAAGAAAGATGAGAAGGAGCAGCAAGTAAGGGAGGAAGAGAAGGAAAGAGAACATCAGCTTGTTGGAGAAATGGGGGCCCATACACTGCTGGAGACATCAATTTTACACAAATTATAAGGATAACACTCAAACCAATAACACCCTAACACAACACACAGGTCTTCAAAAAGAGGGGAGAAATCCTCCCCAGAAGAGAGGTGCTGCATGTTCACTGACTACATAAAAAAGCCCAGAGGCAAATTAATTTTAAAAAGCAATAGTTTCTTAATTACTTTATCAAGTTTGTGAGCAAAATGGCAAGCAGGGGAGTCCTGCCTGCCACAGCCCTCCTGCCAGAGGGGCACAATGGGGGTGCACTCACACGAGGCACAAAGGTTGCATCAGCCAAGAACCCCTTCCCAGCAGATCCTCTCCCAAGGCTTGGATGCTGCTGCCACACAACTCTGGGCACTGCTGGCTTTCCTAGAACAACCTCTCATCACAACTTGTGTGAGCATCGCAGGACCTGGGCAGGTAACAGCCAGGACCAGCAGCCTGAGAGGCAAAAGGATTTGTGAACTTCTGTAACGTTTTCTGTGATTTCCAATTCAAGATGCAGGACACACATCACTTGTCTGTAGCGATGAACTTCTGTAACGTTTTCTGTGATTTCCAAGATGCAGGACACACATCACTTGTCCGTAGCGATCACAGAATCCCAGACTGGTTTGGGTTGGGAGGGACCTTAAAGCTCATCCAGTTCCAACCCCCCTGCCAGCAGCAGGGACACCTTCCACTAGACCAGGTTGCTCAAAGCCTCATCCAGCCTGGCCTTCAACACTTCCAGGTAGGAGCAGCCACAGCTTCTCTGGCCAACCTGACTTATGTTATGTGATAATTAACAGGAGATCGTGATAAACGTGCACTTGAAACCAGGGACAGATGTTTGACAAACACTGAAAAAAAGAAATACTGAGAAGTTAGGAAGCTAGGTTAAAAATAAGACACACATTTTCCCAAATCACCTGGTTTGCCTTATGGTACAAATACTCTCAAGATTCACACTGTCAAGTGCTTCTCCCGACCATGAGAGCACGTGGTTTGCTTTTCAAAAAGAGGAAAGGTAGAGATTTCTGGATGACAACTGATTTCAGCAGGTGGGGCTTTGAGAAGAGGTATTAACTAACTATTAGAAGGGCTTGCAACTCTAAAGCAGTGAGCAAAGAGATGCTGTGCTAGGCAAACAGGATTTAATTGACGGTGATGACAGGCTTTAGTATTTTCTCATAGATAATAACTGGTTGCGGAAAAGAAGATGCCTTAGGCCTTTAACCAAATTGGTCACCTTAAAGCTATGAAATGCCCCACCCAGCACTAATTATTACTATTATAACAGTAACAATGAAATCAAAAGTAACAGCTGTTGTTCCTTGACTGCTGCCTTGCCAAGGCTGGTATTTTGTTTGATAGGGAGGCTTAATCAACTGAAAATCGTCCTTTGTTTCAGAAAGCTTTTCCCATTATCTGAGTAAAACTCAAGTTTCAACAAGTTGTGAAAACAACTCTGTGTTTCCAGTTTCCCAGTTTCCAGCATTTACACCTTACCCAGAGTTTGTGCATCTGTGATGAAGGTTAAAACAGGGATTTGCTCATACTTTTATGTTACATGATAGCTCCCAGTTGGACTCTGGCTGTGACTACCCCTGTAGTTCCCTTCTGCCTTCTACCATCCTCGCCTGTTGTTTAGATGGGTTTTCATGTGGCCAAAATAAGTCCCAGTTGGACTCTGGCTGTGACTACCCCTGTAGTTCCCTTCTACCATCCTCGCCTGTTGTTTAGATGGGTTTTCATGTGGCCAAAATAAGAGGCGACTGCTTGTAAATACAGTAAACCAGGAACATCAGCAGGTGGTCTCAAAATCAGGTGAGTCACCTCATACTAGTTCTATTTCTGAAATGACAAAAGGGGTTTGATTCTGTGCCACCACGCTCGGGGAGATAAGAAAGCAGAACATCACCATCAACCATCTGTTCAACACATAGCCAGGAAGTGTTCACCTTCACCCAACCGAGGGGCTTTGACAACCGACCGCCTGCCAGGAGCTTGGGGAGCCCTCAAGCTGGGCTAATTGAAGGGATCTACAGCCAGCTGTCTTTGTATTTCACAGGGATGTACTGCTGATGGAAATTACAAGCAAATTACAGGTTCTGGCATGTCATGGTCTAGCTAGACCCAAACAAAAGCACGTGGTGATAAAGACAGAGCGCTTCACGCTGGGACCTGCAGTCTCCACGGACCTCATTGCTTTATTAAAGAGTTGCTGATAAGCTATGATGTATGAGAAAACTCCACATCTTTCTTAGAAACTATCCTTTCCTCAGTTGTGTTTATAATGCCTTTTATGATTTCCAGCTCTTGTGTATGAGTATAAAAGGGTTTCTTTATCTTCAAATCATATCATAGGGCCCCACCATTTCTAGCTTAAAGTCTCCCTAATGCTGCTAATCTCATATTAACAGCCTACTGACACAGAAGAGACCAGAGAAAAGACTGATTGCCAGCTCTCTGGCCCTGTGACCCTGTGTTGGTCAGACCTGGATTAATACTTGAGGCGATTTACCTTGGGAGGCCTTGTTACAGGTGCCTGGAACTCAAAACTCTCCTTGAACTGCCTGGCAGGAGAGGGAGGAGGGGAACCTGTGAATCCACAGCTGATGCAGACACAGACAAGGCCCCTCTGAAACTCACTTTTCTTTTCCTATAAAAAATCAGGATGACAGTTGCAAAAAAAATCCTTGACTTCAGATAAAAGGCAAGGAGCTGGGCATGGACATCCCACCTAGGATGCAAAATCCACTGCAATGCTCCTTCTTACTGCCTGTCGCTGACAGCAAGTTGGTTTGACTTTAGTTTTTCTGATTATTAGAAATAGTGATGCAGGAGCACAGGCAAACACGCCGGTTTCCTCCGGTGTGTGTGTAGTGGTGTAGCCCTGCTGTGTAGGCTAATTCAGGTGCAAGAGTGACTCTTACAGCTTTAGAACACAGTGTCAGCTGTTCACGTTTAAGGAAAGATGGAAAAACAAGGTCATTCTTATTTGGTGATGAGTGTTCATGTGACAGTTTGGTTCATCAACCCAGACAGCCTCAGGCTCCTCTCCAGGGCTGGGCTGCAGCTCCTACGTTCTCAGCACTGTCTCGTGCCGACTCTGCTGCTCCATGACCCTACATAGCAGGAGGAGGGTGTTGGGATGATGGATCAGGCTGACCAGCTGCTCTTGACGTCACCCAGCAGAAGAGCATCCACGCTCTGCATCTGGGCTGTGCGAGGAATACACTTGACTGCCAGGGAGAGAAACCGAGGCAGGAGACGATGCTGCAGGCGACCAGGTCAACATCCCAGGCTTCACACGTGCCCAAGACTGGGGCTATAGAGGACCTCTTGTCTCCACTAAGATAATTTTATTTTGGAATGATTTCATTTTGCTTGTTAAGAAATTGCCAATAAAATAGGTAATCGTTCCTGGCCTGAAGTTAAACAATCCTGAGTTACTATTATTTGCAGGTCAGAGAGCTGGAAGAGGTTCGGCCTTCAAGGCACCACACTGTCCCCTCTAGGAAGAGGGGTGAAGTACAAAAACATTCCACCATGCCTTACAGAGAAATTAATTTTACCTGTAATTATTATTACAAGGCTGCTTGTTCCACTTTGGTTTCTTAAACAATCACACTGCACCTCATACAGATCTTCTGTTTAGAGCAACTCCTACCTCTCCCTGACCCTTCCCTGCCTCTGCACGAGTGTTGCAGCTCATAGAGCTCTCTTTCCACAGAGCTTTAGTTTTATTTATCCTTTATTAATAAGGAGCATCTGCAGGGAACCAGGATCTGACTCACTCAGCAGCAGCTGCTCCTACTGCTCAATTCCCCACCTGAAACAACAGTTTCAAAAGTTGGCTCTGTCCCCGCAGTAGCCAACTCCGATGATCACCAGGGCAATGCTGTGCTGTCCTGCTAAGGGACAGAATTATTGTTGGCTGCTCCCCACAAAAGACATCCTCAAACAGTATCTTTGCGTATCGCAGACTCACCTCGGCTTTGTGCTGTCTCGCTCCTTTTCCGAGTCTCAGTGGGGAGTATCCAGCCAGTGTAGAGTCTTTTTCAAAATTGATTCCTTATCCATATTTGGGAATTTGTGCTGGGCACCAGCTGGTACCAGGCATGTTCTTCCCACAATGCACTTTGGGACTTGTAGTTCCCAAAAAGGAATGTTGTTTTCCAAATCCTAAGCGCCAAGCAACAGAAACACAAGTCTGAAACGCCTTTATCTCTGCCTTTGCTGAGCTGCTCGGCCCTTCCTTTGGCAATGCTTCTGTGCTGTGGTTTCACCTTAACCAGAATCCTCCAGGAACTTCTTCCACAGGTCAGGGCACAGTGTGCAGACCCTTTGGATGCTCTGCTGTGCGAAAGCTGCTGCTGCTGCTGTGAGGGGCAGGTGCATGGTCCTTCCTCCTGGAAACAGCTACTTAGAACCATAGAATCATAGAATGGTTTGGATGGGAAGGAACCTTAAAGCTCATCCAGTTCCACCCCCCCTGCCAGCAGCAGGGACACCTTCCACTAGACCAGGTTGCTCAAAGCCTCATCCAGCCTGGCCTTCAGCACTTCCAGGGAGGGGGCATCCACAACTTCCTTGGGCAACCTGTGTGTACTTGCACACACACAGCCCAGAGGCCAATAACC
>NW_010320769.1:8696-23219 GCF_000700745.2 Antrostomus carolinensis | reverse complement strand
TCCCACTGTCCATGTCACCGACAAAGATTCTGGCATCACTGATCATTTTCTCCACATGTGTACTTTACCAGCAGTCTGTTTGGGTTCTTTTTTGTGCGTGGTAAGTCAGTAACTTTTCCAGATGACAGAAAATCACCTGCAAGAAGATCCTGGGATTGAATCTCTCTGAAACCAGGAGGTGCTGAAAATGATGTAGGCATGATTAGCTGCTGTTTATGTATCTTGTCAGCATCGTTTAACCAGGCTGACAAACTTCACGCATGCTTTTTACTTTGTCCTTGCAGTGCTGTGGGCTGTTTTACTCATGCTTTTTTCAAGTAGACAGGTGCTCTGATATGTGCCCATTTGAGGAGCGGGAGTTACTTTAGTCTCAGTCCTGATCCTGTCTGTGATTTATCACTCAGTCTTTATCTCTCTTGTGTTTTTCTTGCAGTTTCTCACCCCATCACTGCTGCTGCTTGTCACCACTGTCCTGTTTTTAGGCCATGTGCAAGATCAGTCACATCAATGAATATGCTAGTGGCTGCCGGGAGCCTTCTCAGCTGGGGAAATTTAAGGAAAACAAACCCTTCTTTGTGTCGGTGCACACATCATGATTGTCACGAGTTGTGCGGTAGGCGTGCTAAGGAGATGCTGTCGGTGCTCACTTGGGCCAGAGCGGGTGGTGGGAGCTGCCCGCTGCCTGCCGGCAGCACTGGCCAGATGAACAGTGCTCATTCACTGACTCTCTGGTTGGACCGAGACCTGTGGACCAAGAAAATATGGTAGAAATAAAATGGAGTTCTTCAAGAACCTTAAAAATAGCAGGTGACTGAATATGTTCTTCACGCTGTAAGGAATTGTTGGTTTTGGCTGAAAAAGACTTGGGAGGGTTTCAGGTCTGTTTTATCTGTAGCAATTCCATCTTCTGTTAGCCTGGGGGCACAAAGGCTTGTGCTTGTACAGCTGAATATCAAATCTCTGGCTCAGGAAGTGTTAAGTGCATGTGTTTATTACTCTTAATGCTGGTATGTTTTTCATGTCAGCAACTAGCCAAAAACTGGGGGACCTGCAGTTTGTTTCAGCTGGTAGAAATTAATGACAGGCAAAGTTGTATGTAAAGTTTTGTTTCCACAAGCATGCACTGAGCAGGACAAGAAGGGACCTTTTGCAGGTTTGCAGCCTGCCATTGAGCCTTGCGACCCTTCCGCAGACCCCAGCTTAAAGGGTCTTGTAACTCTGCAGCAACTCCAGCTGCCTCTTGGTCTTGTGCTGTTTCCCTTGTTCTGTTCCCATCCCTCTCCCCTGGGCAGCAGAGCCCTCCCAGCCCCGGGTCCACATTGCTCACATTCCGGAGCTCTGCGTGTGCTGGGTGCCTGTTTGTGCACACGCGTGGGGCAAGGGAGGGCGGCTAGGCTGATCCTCTGCTCTGGCTAGGAAACCACTGTTGATTGGGAAAGCAGCCTGCCTGCTCTTCTCCTTCAATATCCATCAGAGCCCCCCTGCCCACATAGCTCACATTCCTGAGCCGCATTTCATTTGGGACTGGGTTTTGCTTTGGAGGCTGTTACTGCTTGGTAAAGGAGTTTCCTTGCAGCTACATCTTCGTGGAAGGGCAGTGATCTACATCCCCCAGTTTCAAGTGCAGTTTAACACTGGTGCTGGTTCTGGATAGTTTCTGGCCTTTTTGGCGAGACGAGAGGCATGCAGTAGTGAGGAGAGGGTGCAATCAAGGGGCCAGAGGTTTGGCTGTGCAGGGTCTGAAGGAGACTGGTGGGGTCTGGGGGGAGGCTCAATGGGTGCTGGTGTCTCTGTGACTATTGTGGATGGAGGAAGTTTCATTGTAGTTTCAGTTAAAAGACAATTCCCCTCCCCATCCCCTTCCTCCAAGCAATTTGCTAATTTACATCACAACAGTGAACCAGGGTTTTCTCTTTAAGTAAGCTGCAGAAAATACAATCTCTTCAACTGCTTGAGTAAAAATGAGATGATTTATAGATTGCTTTAAGCTTACTGGTGCATTCAGGTACAGCTGTTAATTGAACTTGATAATACTGTGCTACTGCAATGTCCAGTTACAGGCATTCTTGTAGCAGTGCTGAGAGAGTCATTACAGGGAGGAAGACTGCCTAGCTTGTGATACTAGCATTGCTCTGTAGAAGAACTAGCCGGGTATCTAAGGCCTCTTTTCCCCTGCACATGCTGTCTTCAGAAACACTGGACTGATACTCCCCACATCTTACTAACATTCTGCCAGAGTTTCTTTGAGCAAATAAAAAACAGCAATAAAATAATGTATTTATGCACAACCAGGAGCACAGTAGTGCTTGCACTTATGATTTTCTGTCATCCAACGACTGTTTTGTATATATATTAAAGCTTAGTCAAATTAACTTTGGCGGAGCTAGAGCATCTCATCACTTTGATTTCAGCTCAGAAGTTGTCAATCCACAAGCTGCTCTGATATTCCTGCCTTGAGTTTCTGTAAGTAGGTCTGTGGGCATGGGAGGCCCTTAAAAATGTAACCAATGTATCTGTATTGTAAGTCAGAAGCGGTAGGTACTCTGTATATGCCTTTTCTCTCTCCTAAAACAGAGTAGTACAGATGCTACAGAAGAGGCCAGAGTAGGAGATGGAAGTCTGTATTGCCTCAAGACTCATGTTGTAGCGCTGTGTTTTGAAATTGTAATGTTAATGCTCTTGCTCTGAACAGAAAGCCTTTTGTGGATGGCTAAACTTTGGAAAAGCATTAGGCTCAAAGAGGAACATTTTCTTTTCCTTCCTTCCTCAAGCAAAATCTTCACTTGGACTGACCCTTGAATACTTAAGTTAGGCTGTCTTTGCCCTGTCAAAATCAAGTGAGGTTTTCTTTGCCAAAACTCCTGTAAGCTTCAGATAAAACTTCACATGTGATGAGTTATCTTTCTAATTCCTTTAAGAATTGTGTTTTCTCACAATGAATTACTCAGATAAAAGCACTTGCTAAACCATGTCTAGACTGCAAAGATGTGGATTTTACTAAATCTAATTAAAGCAATGGTGGCTTGCAGGTGAGGATTTAACTGCAGTGTATTATCCTAGCTTTTGCTAGAAGGAAATTTGCCTTAGCTAAGATGGTTTTGACTTCCATGCAGAGGTAAATTTAAGTCAGATGGCTGAAATGGTATTTTCTTCACCTGCCACACAGGGAGAGTCATTGGCCCACAGTGAGATGGCTGAACAGCTCATGGAGGTGTGCATTTCAGCAGAGTGTCCTGAGAAAAAACTGAAATCAATTTCCTGCTGGTCTTGGAGAATTAGGAGGATAATTCTGGAGCATTATCAGGAAGCATCTGACTGTGCTGCGGAGATGTGAGGCTTCTTAAAATACCCCTACTGGAAATACCAATTTTGATACTGGAGGTGAAACGTGCTCAACGTGCAGCTCTAACTGGTCCATGCCAGCCAACCACCCTCCTGACTAAGCCTGTGAGTTCATAATCCCATCTGTGCACATCGCCTCATCTTGACCACTTAAACCAGGTTGATTACCAACTGCTATTGATTAAAAGGGATTAGAGGAGGCCTAGACATCTAACACAACTGATTTCTTCCAGCTCTGGACAAGTCACTGGAGTGGAAGGTGTGGTGTTGCTTGTGAGTCCCTCCTGGAAGATGTTCAGGGTAGTTTTTATTGCAGTGTGAAGAAGTGCGGTGTAACTCCTGGCTTCTGGTGGTTTTACCTTGTAGCCTTGAATGTTTGCCCAGACATGTCTGTGAAGCATCTCATCTGTTCTCATGCTTTTGCTATTCCTCTTTCTCAGCTCTCTTGGACTCCTTTTATTTCCTGTAACTTTTCTATCTAGCGCACACTTTGTTCACTGCCCGTCAAGTTACACTTGCTCCTCCCCTTTCACCCTGCCCCTGAATACGTGCTCTGTTTATTCAAAGCCTCTAAGACAATACAGAAAACGGGGTTAACAAGAAGAAAATGAAGAAATAAAAGGAAGAAGTGAAAGAGCTGTTGCTGACAGACTTCAGGCTCCTCTGTCTAATCTGACAAGTAAAACTTTCCTGAGAGAAACTGTCCTTCTCTTTGCATTTTCAGCCTGTCATCAAATTTTTACTAGTTTTGAACTTTGTCTCAGGGGGCAGGAGCAGAAGTGATGAGCCAGCCATGGAATTCCTTCTCTCTCATTGGAAGTAGGGCGGTGGGGAAAAAGACATGGTTGCCTCTCACTGTAACATAGCAGCAGTGGTAACTACCACAGCTTTTCAGGATGCTGCAGTCTTACAAGATGATCTAGTTTGTAAATGGAAAAGGAAGATAAACTGGGCTATTCTTGGTACCAAGTTCAAGCCTCAGCATTGCAAAGAAAATGTATGTATATCTAATAAAAGATGCACATACTACTTCATGGCAATTTGCAGAGAGGAAACTTCCTGACAAGGAACGTTGGCCTTAATCTTGTCTTGTGATAAACCACATATTGGCCAGGGATCACAATGCACAAATGCTTTGAGGCACCACAGGAGAGCTCTTTAGCCTTGGTTGTTTGTGGCTGTGGACAAGTGTGGGCTGTAGACTAGTCCCCTCATTGCCCTCTCCTCTGGCCACAGGCTGTGACCAGCTGAACCTGCGGCACAAAGCATATGCTTGCTCTGCCAGCTGCTCTCTTAAGCTCTTCCTGCTTTCTGCAGGAATCTGGTATTTTCTTAGCTGTGAACACTTTTCTAGCCTGATTTATGCATGTTTTTTTGAACTGAGCTTTTGATTTCCTTTCACTGTTAACCTGTTGAGAGCTGGTTGTTACAGGGCTGCTTATGTTCTGGGTGAAGAATATCCACAATTTGTGTGGTACATTCCTGTATGAATTACTTTTTGTTACTGTGGAAAAAAGCTGTCATGTTCCATGACTAGTTTATAATTCATCTTGGGTGGCCCAAATGGGACTGAAGTTGGATGAAGTGAAAAATAGTCAGTAATGATGTTGAAGCTGAAGATGCAGTTACAGGTGAAGACGGCTCCTAGTTATCTTTCTTATCATGAAAATGGAGTAATACTCATCTTGCTAGACTGAGATGCTGAGCTTCTAGGAAGTAGCTTCATCCATTTCCTCAACTGTTTCTTGAAAACTTCATTTTAAGTCATGGTTTAATTTCTGTCTACAGTGAGGAGACCCTTCTTACTGTCAGCTTGCTGGCTATCTGGAGTGACTGAAATAGCTTCAGAGGCTGGATGCTGCTTTTTTTTTTTTTTCTTTCTTTTTTTTTTTGTAGATGAGTTTCTCTTCCATGTGGCTCTGGCATTCATCAGTCCTGTTCATGATGGAAGTTGCAGATCTCTGAGATATTTTAACCCCTGACCTAATATCATGTGACTGTTTCCTCTGCTCTTGCCTGGTTTGCTCAGTTCCCTGTTTGGTCAGCAGCTGGGGAGCTGCTGGGAGCTTGGCTGGAGATGGGCTGGCCTTGGCTTCAGGTCACACACAGAGCTGGCTTGTTGCTGGCATTAGCCTTGTATGCCAACTGATGTGGCTGGCAGGCTGAGCAGGA
The DNA here is from genome assembly GCF_000700745.2 of Antrostomus carolinensis. Taxonomy (NCBI): domain Eukaryota; kingdom Metazoa; phylum Chordata; class Aves; order Caprimulgiformes; family Caprimulgidae; genus Antrostomus; species Antrostomus carolinensis. The sequence goes on along the minus strand of NW_010320769.1, from coordinate 17,705 downwards.
GGCTGCAAAGTTAAAATGCTGTCAGTGCTCTCAGACCAGGGCAGGGCTGGACAGCAAAGCCCATCAGGCTTATGGGGGAAGAAGGGGATGTGGGTGCACTGGGGAAGGAAATTCCAGTTTAATTACTTTTTTGTGTGTGTGTGGGTAGTACATTATTTGTATCACAAAAGAGCCCGGTGACAGATTCAAATAATGTCAGGTCTGGATCTAGTAGTTCAAAGCGCCAGGCATGAGTTTTATCAAGTTGATCCCTTTGTGCTGCTCAGTTCGAAGACACTTACCCAGTTGGAACATGGCAGGTGGCAGGTCAGGCAGCACATCTGAGAGTTGCCTGGCCACCAAAACTTGTTTCAATGAGAAATAACAGGAGAGTAACAAGTCTGTCACAAAGAGAAGTTTCAGTTTTATGCCACCTGTAGTAAAAAGAATAAACATAAAGAGCATCTCAAGGGTTAGTCACTTTTTTTTTTTTTTGGCTTGTGTATTAAGGCCTTTTATTCAATGAGATTGTAGAATCTATTTCTCATAGCCTGGTAATAAAACACAAGATGGTTAAAACAAGGATGGAGAATGGAAGGAACTTAGTCTTGTGGACTGTTTCTTTCAACACCTTAAATTAGTAAAGTTTTTTTAATTTAGAGTTCATCATACCAGAACTATGTAGCAAGTTATGCTTCTAATCTGCTTCCCCTCAAGCTGCATTTCTTTTTAATTGCCAAGTGCTGTATTTGCTAGTAGAAACACAGGAAAATATGAATATATCTGTACTGAGAGAATATCTGAGGGAGGATGTTGAAAGCAGTCTGCTAGCAGCACGTTTTTTTGTGGGGTTTTTTTAGGTTGTGAGTAACTGTGTGAATGGTTCATTTCAAACAGGACAAAAGGAGATGGCTATTAAACCTCAGCTCTGTCTTCACTTTTCCTAGCTGCCATCTCAGATCTTTAAGCTCACTTCTTGTTTCTCTCTCTTACTTAGCTTAGGCCCAAAGGTCACAAAGGGGTCATTCCATTTGGAGATCTGTCAGCGTCTAAGCATCCTTTGGAGAGCAAAGCAAAGAAAAACCATCTCTCACTCCCCCCGCATTGTAGTACATCCAACAGGTTTTACTCTACTTCAGTGCTGTCTAAATGTCCTGCAGCTGCTCTTCTGTTCAAGTCTTGATGGATCCCTGTTCTGTCAGCTTGCATCAGAGGGGTAGTAAGAGAAGGAATCACTTCTCCAGAAGGAACTTCTCACATGCTGTGAATGCAAATGGATCATTTGCTCCCATCGCACCACCTAAATCTTTCCTCTCAGGCTGTGTGGGCTTTAGTGCCAGCTCACAGCACAAGGGCGACAGCTGGTTGGTGTCCAAAGTCCTTTGTGTTGTTCCAACTTGAATCAGGAAATGATTTGTCAGAGGATCAAAGCGCTCTTGGGTGAATTAACTTCTTTTTGCCAAACCGCAGGTTTGATGCAGATGTAAATATTGTCTGATATTAATAGGGAATACACAGTTCCTAACACAGGAGTGATTTCTGGCTATTAGCAAACCATATTGGGATTGGCACAACTAATTTCATGGAGCAGCCTGCATGGGCTGTTAGAGATCACATTTGGAAATAAGACCAGGTGTGCCAATAGTTGCATGCAGATGAGCAGGAGCAGGTCTTCTAGTTTATGTCCTGATACAACTCTCGAACCAGCATACAAGCTTCCAGTGTTGGCAGTGGCTTGTCTCTTCGCCTCCTCTCCTATCTCCCTTTCTGAAAGACAGTTGCATGTCATTTGGCACTGCCTCACTCTTTGGAGGCTGTGTGAGGATGTGAAGATATGACTTCACCCCTGCACTGCTCTGGAGGCTTGTGCCAGTGGCAGGGTTTAGGAGTGCTCATTGCATGATGCAAATAGGCAGTAGGGTAAAACCCCTGGGCAGGACTTTGCAGTGTGCACGGCTTGTGTGTGTGTGTGATGGTAAATATTTTTTGGAAATGCCACACTGTGGAAGAAGAGGGTGAGAAGGGGTGACATCCTGTGGTTGGGGTTCCCATCTCCCTGAGAGGCAGGTAGGGTGTTGCTGTAGGGGCAGGTGTCTGCATGAGAGCAGTGTGAGCTGCAGGCGCAGATGGAGGTGGTCTTCAGTTAGAGGCTTCGTGCTGTGAGCAAATGAAGCTGCTGGGAGGAGGGGGGGACGACAGGGCATGTCATGGTGGAAGGTGACACCTTTTTTTAAAAAAAAACAAAACCCAAACATTCAATTTGTGTGAAATACACGCAAAACTGAAGTACCTTGTTTTTCCTCTGGTCTCTGATTTCAAGCAACATGTTTGTCAGTCATCCTAAAGTAACTCCCTTCCCCATACATGCACAAACACCCTTTCTGGGCAAGAGGGCCAGGCCCTGCTCTCCAGAAGCAAATGGGTGATGTACTGTGTGGTGTCCAGCTATCTATTATCTGCCAGTATCATATCAGGTGTTTGCAGGCACCTGAGCGGGTAGAGCATTCCCTTGACAAGACACCTCGTCTTGACTTGCAACTTAGTCTCTTCATGCATAGAAATCTGGGATGGTAGCAAGGCCACAGTCCTGCTCTACTGTCTGCAGAGCCTCTGGGGATGTGAAAGGCTTGTGCTGCAGGACTGCATAGTTGCAAGCAGGTGGGGTTTGTGCTCTGGAGAGTGGGGAAGAAGATTGTTGGTGCATGGTGAACTCTGGGCTATTGAGTTTTATTTGCCTGCTACCCCTGAGAGCAAAATCATAAGAAATGTATGCCTGACTGATCCAAGCAGAGTTGGACTGCAGCATGTAGAAAAGATTTGAAGTGAACTGTTACTCAGTAATAAACTGGGTCATCCCACAACAGCTTGTGATGCCCCAGTAGAGATGTACACAGTATAAATAGGAGGAAAGTCCACATGTGTGTGTGTTCCAAGTAGGGAAGGACTAACCCTCACTTTTACACTCTAAAAAGGGCATTTTATTGCTTTTGCGAAGGAGCAACATGAATTAGTAGGAAATGTGGAAATAGGTCTCTACACAGTCTGTTCTCTGTCCCTTTTCTTCAGATCTGATAGCATTGGTGTGAAATGCTCAGTAGTCACCCAGGAGATAGCTGCATAATTGCTGTTTACCCAGGCTGGGTTCTGGCCACCTGCATTCCTGATCCATCCTATCTGCAACTTCAGGATCCTCTGGCCAGCCTCTTCCAGGTTGCCTGTCCAAAGAAGGCGCATGAAGTCAGTCAGTTCGTCAGAGAGAAGCTTGTACCCAGGAACTGATTAACCTACTATGTAGGTTATCCTACAGTGGACGATGTCCACTTTAAAAAGAAAAACACCAAAACAAACAGTATTCCCATTGCTTGCCCAGAGCAAAATCTGGTATGTGTAAGAAAGTGCCTGGTCTTTGACATTTCCCTTCTTCTGCTGTTGGCTCTGAATTGCACACCTGAGATTGAACTGCAGGTGTCTTCAGATTCTAACCAAGTAAAACATTCTTTCTTCTCAGATTTCAGTGAATAGAGTCCAGAAGTGATAATCCTTTTTTTTTTTTTTCAGGGATAAAAAAGTAGCTGGGTAGGTAGAAAGAAAAACAATTTCAGAATGGGGACAAAGGGATGAAAACTGATGGGAGAAAACACAGCTGGCTGGGCTGCACAACTGCTGTGCATGCAACATGCACTCTGTGTGCCTAGGAGGTGATAACAGAGTAAAAAAAATACTTTCTATTGCCTGTGTTTGCCCCATTGGCCTGTTGCCCACTTAGACTCATGCACTGTGAAGAGATGGTCTTGGTGTTTCCCAGTGTGCCATGGGTAGAAGCAGATAGTGAAGAGAAACAGTGCTGGGAGCATTTAAACGTAACTGGAAAATAGTGATGAAATTATAGCTACTTGAGTGTTGCACAAGTTTATATCTTGTCCTGCCTCATAAAAAAAAAAAATCCAAAATATTAATTTAAGTAACTCCATACTTTGTGTCCTAGCTGAAATGGGAGACATCACAGTCACAAACAGAGAAGGATGAAAGTTGTTTGGATTATCGAGTCTTTGTGCTTGCGGGTAGATTTTTTTCTTCAAAGTTTTAATGATTGTGATGTCCCTTTGGCACTCCAAAAGGCTACAGCTGAGCTGCAAGTGTTTCAGATGATACTTAAGGCTGGATCTGCCTACCAACAGCCAGGAGTTTAACTGTGGCTGTTGGGACTTCTCTTGTTTGTGTAGTGATAGTACGAACAGAGCAGCCTTGCTAGGCCAACAAACTACTGCTGGTTGCAGAATGATTGAGATCCTTCATGTTAAAAGTGTGCTGAAATCTCTTTGTGGGGTCCACTGGTGTTTTTCCATTATTCCTTCTGTCTGACTCATCTCTTGTCTTAGTGCCCTTTCCAAAGAGCTTTTTATAACCTTTTATCCAGGTTAATTTAGCACCTGAGACAACAGACTACTGCTTCCATAGATTTAAAGTGCTTTAGTTGCCTGTGTCTTAAACTGGCATGTCACCTGCAGTCTGCATTCTGGTCGTGCCCTTACAGCAAGACATTTCTACCTTGTAGCAACTTATTCAGAGATCATTTATTTCCAAGGAACTTGTTCACCTAAGAGATGATGCAAAGACTCTTCCTCATGTAAAGTCATCTTTTTGAAAGCATCTATTCCTGTGGCATGCTGACTTCTCATCAAAATCACTGTGCAATATAAGTTGCTGCTCTGAAAATCAACCACAGTTGAAATAATACAGGCAAGAGTGACGGTGCTTTTCTTGCATGTTTTCTTGCTGCTGATAGGGAAAATGTTACAAACTGATCTTGTGAGATGATTGTGCCTCTTTTAATGGTGTTTTTCAGAATGAACCTAGTCTCTCTTAAAATGCTATCAAGTGCCCGTTCCTAGAACAGCAAGTATCTTGCAGCTAGAAGCTTTGCAGTGCCTGGGTGAGGAGGAATTAATTAGCAGCCTTCTTGCTAGCTAGTGTCTTCTTTCACTCTTCTCAGATTGCAAAGGGTAAGAATGAGAAGAAAAAACTCATCTGATGATCTCTTTTCACAGCTTGGTGGTGGCCACCCTGAGGCTATTTATACCAAGCAGGCTGAGTGGGACTCAGTTTAAATTTTCAGCGCCTGTTCTCATGGAGCCCAGGGCCTTTGCAGAGCAGGGCAGGGCAGTTGTTGTCTTGGCTTCATTTTGATCATTAACCATTGCTCTAAGATATCAGTCTTTTATTTATTACTGATTTGATAGAGTATGGGTATTTGTTGAGAATAAAACATGGAAGTAAATCTGGAAACTTTTTTCCAACTGCATAGCAAAAATGAAATTTCTGCAGCTACCTTTAGAACAAACCTTTCACTTACGGTTCTGTAGAAGGTGTTTTGTGTCAGTCTTAGAGCATATATAAAACCCCCCTTTGCCCCCCAACACTTGTTAGTCCTGTTGTTACAGAAGGCCTTTGTTGATAGTACAGATATATTAGCATTGTAGCATGACACATACAAGCTGCTACTCTTGACCCCTGAGGTTTCTGTGGAAGGTCACAATGGAGAGGCTTGAATTCCTAAGTTAATCACACTGAAGCAGAATATCCACACTAGTTTTCCCAGAAGATTAACAGAATTATACCGCATTGCTTTGAAATGTGATCTCAAGAGCATCTAGCTCTTGAGGACAGTTTCTCTCATGTTTAACGTGCATTGATTTTGTGTACTTTTAAACCATGTGATTATTACTCATCGGAATAAAATGTGAATGATATTTTATTACATGGGTTGTCTGCTGCTGCCTTTGTCTTAACAGAAGTTTTTGGTGCTCTCCTGTGGAGTAGCAGGGAAGAGGAAGACTTTGTTTCACTGGTTTTGTGAGGGGAATGTTGTATGCAGTTGGTCAAATGGACAGTAAGGTGCAGCTTCTCTACAGGTTCGAAAAATAAACAAACATAAAAAAATGCCCAGTGGTTAGGTTTGATAGCTGAAATTCTGCAGGAATCTTTGCAGTCTCAGCTGAAGGCACTGACATTCCTGTTTTAGGAGTTTGGTGAAAGTGTCCCAGAGGACTGTGAACTTTTCCCTCCTTGTAGCTTGGCTCACACAGCAAGTAGCTCCCTGGCTCTGATCCAGCTATGCTGTGAAATGTGGTATCAAAGTATCTGCTGCATTGTGAGCAACTGGTTTATTAATTAGGGGCCCTTTCATGGTCAACACAGTTGTGAGCTTTTGTAGAACCCGATGTCTCTTACGGTGTCTGTGGTTTTCTTTATGCTCTCAATCTGCAGCAGTGTCGTAGTATACCAAGGTCACTTGACATTGTCTTAGGCTCTGGATTCTCAACGCACTTCCAGACTGGACTGTGCATCCAAGGAGAAGATCAACATAACCTGATTCTTACAGCTGTTGTCTCCCAGAGCAGTCTGGTCTCCAGTTCTTCTGGAAATAGTCTTTTATTGTTAATGGTACAAGGCACTTCCCTTCTCTCAGAAATTAAACACTGATAAGGAGGATTGGAAAACTTGTTTTTGCACCTGAATTTCCCTCCTCCCTTTTCCCCCAAACCCTTATGTATGTACAGACAAGCTCTAGATTACAACACTTTTTTTGGATGGAAGCCGTCTGTAGTATTTTTTTTTTTTTCTGTCACTGTTGATGAAACAGTGTCATGAAGACACTCACTGCAGGGCAGAGGGTGAGGTGTTCACATTTTAGTGGGTACTCCAGATGTTTATGTAATGTGCCTAAGCTTGCAGAGGAATACAAAATATTTGTGAAAGGCCCCCCGGTCTATCCATGGATAAGCTATTTGTCTAGGTTTTCTGAACAAAGCAGGAGAAGGAGCTTAACTGACAAGCCCTAATTACCTCTGTGCTCTAACAGCTCTTTCCCAGGAGAATGACTTGGGGAAGGTTGTTATCAAACCACTTCTAAATTGGAATCTTAAAACTATAGTGTTGACTTTTCCCTTCTCTTGTATTTACTGGAAAAGTGAATACTGAAAAAGACTCGAGAAATTCCTGTTGTTATATAGTGGCAATTAAATTATTTCAACCAGGATTTGATGCAAACTCGGGTCTTTGCTCTGTAGCTGTTTCTGTGCTGAAATGCACATCAATTATATTTTCTTTTGACCACAAACCACTTTTGTTTGACTTAAAGCATTTTCATTGCATAGCCAAGGCATTTTGAATAGGTACTTTAGGTAAGGCTTAAGAGAGTTGTTCTGTCATCTTTTAATTGATTTTTAGGTTATATGGAAGAGAGGAAGAAACTTCAAAATAAAACTACCTGCAGTTTTCAGAAGTGAGTGAGAAAGTCTGCAGGGTTCAACTTCTGAATAAACCACTACTTGCAAAAGCAGTTTTAAAAATAACAACAACAACAACAAATCTCCAGCAAGTTCTGCTTATATTGTCTTAATAATGTGACATTGACCAATTTTCATATATTGAGATTTCAGGTCCATGTGGAAAAACTTTGCTCTTAAGTTTTTACTTCGTTTCTATGTGGTCATTATGACAACTCGTTGCCTGACATAAATGGTTGTGGCTATCCTGCATAAAGGGGAAACGTAAAGATCTTGGAAACTGCAAAACCTTACTTGTATATCTCAAGAGGTACTTCACTATATGCATTGCTAGGACCTTCAAACGTCTTGGAGCTGGGCTGCTTGAAGTACAAAACAGAAGAGTCACTCTAGAATAATTCACGTCACTTTGCTCGAGCAGTGTCCCAAGTGCATACATTGTCCGTAGTGCATGGGGGATTAGCTGAAATAAATACAGTGTATTCCATGTCTATTTGTGGCAAGGAAGTGGAGGAAGCATTTCATTGTACAAAGGGGATGGGTAAGTTAGTTGCCTGGAACAGCAACATGCAGATTTTGGTAACAAAATAAGTTCAGGGGCAACTGGGATCGAAGCAACTATAGACATTGCTGCATCTCACTTGGTCAGGAGTGTGGCTAGGTCTTGAGTTTGAGGAATAGGAGAACTCAATGTAACAGGAGAAGACTGTAGTTAGATAGGTGTACACCGTTCTGGCTTTGGGAACTGCATTTTCTCCCAGATAAGAAAACAATTGCATTTTTTGTTGTCTTCTATGAGAAAGACTTAAAAGTTCTGAAACTGTTGTGTATTTTGCTGGGCTCCAGCTGTGAATATTGTTTTGTGGTATTTCATTGTCTTCTGGTTCTGCCAGCCAAAATGCAAAAGGTGAAGGCTGCTTTCCTTGAGGGGAAGAGAAGGCTACATTCAGGGAGGGCACTCCCTGTGCTGGGTGTAAAGGGGATATTGGCAGAAGTGTAAGCAGCTGTGATGTGAGCTGTGGTTGCTGGTGCAACTAGGAGCAAGCATGGTGCTTCTCTTCATTCACCTGCCCCATTTGTCCTTCCAGTGGTGTTTTCAGCCCAACCAGCCCTAAGGATGGACCACTTCTGCTAACGGTCCTTGGTCTGACAGAGGTGCATGATTGTGCTGAGGAGCAGGCAGGCGCTGCAGAGATGTAGAAGAGAGGCATCGCTGTGCAGGAACAGATGGATGATGAGTGACGGGATGCGGCTAGTGCCCTGGCAGGCATCCTCAGAAATGCTGCATGAATGAGTGCGATGGGCACGTGGGGTCAGGGGAGAATAAAGTGACACTTTTATCAGTGATGGGGAAAAATATGAAAATTTCTGGTGTAGCCCACTGTTATCTTGGTTTTGAGCTGGCAGCACTGTGATTGTCTTTGTAACATATGCATAGCTTAAGTCCAAAGAAAATTTCTTCTGCCCTAAAAAACTTTGTTCTCTCAGGGCCTGATGAAAAATCTTCTCAATTGATGGTTTGGACATAATCTAAGCCTGGAGTGTCAGTGTGACTTTTCCATTCATATTTGTTCACGGATGAAAGAATGTATGGCAAACACCCAGCGTAATTATGCATGTTTCTAATGTTTCAGCTTGTATAATACCGCCCACCTTCCCAGAGAGGTCAAGTTACTGTTTCAGGCATTGCAGCTCAATGATGTGCGGTGTGCTAGAGAGGAGCAGTGGACTAACAGCCCTG
>NW_010320769.1:0-8670 GCF_000700745.2 Antrostomus carolinensis | reverse complement strand
CTTTTTTTTTTTGCTTTTTTGTGAAATAGTGAAATCTAATCTGGTTTGTGTCATTTAGTAGGTTTCAGTGTTACAATCGAATGGGCTATTTAAAATATGTCTAAATGGGAGAGTACTTGTGGCTTGAAGTGGTGATTTGTTTTTGAATGGCAGTACTTAATGTTGGGGAAATATTACAGAGAGTATGTATACATGCTTATGTGTGTGAAATCCCTCTGTTGGTATCTCTTTCTGGTGGATAAACTTTGAACTGCTGCAACAACCCGGACAGCCCTTCACAAATCAAAGCCTGCTGGGCAGAAGCCATGGCAGGATGATTAAGTTGACGATGTTTCATCTGCAGTGACCCTCCATACCCGCAAGCATGCTGAGCCTTCACACTGACACGATAAAGCAGCGTTGCAAAGCTCGCGCTGGCTTTTTCATCTGCTTTTCCACTCCGTCCTTTCCCTCCCCCGCCTCTGCTGGCTGCGCTTGCAAAGGAGAGGCTGCAGCTTTTCAGGCGGAATCGGTTCAGGTGGCTTTGCTCTGTGACCTTCGTGTTTTATGGACTGTGTGTGTGGGTAGAGGGCATTTTTGCAATTTTCTATTACTTTTTTGGCTCCTTGAAGATACGTTGAAGATCACAGTTCGGATGTGTGTTTTCACACAGTCTAGTTTGAGAGATTAGGTTGTTACATTACAACCATAATATCTGTGAGTTGAAACCTGAAAATCCAGTGTTTAGTGTGCATATATGGATTGTTGTGTATATATATAGTATTATTGTAATTACAGTCTCCCTACTTATTTTTTGGCAGGGACAAGAATATTGCCACTTGTGTATTCCTTCTTTTGGGGAGTTTCTAATCTGTGCCATTGCTGAACGTGCTACCTGCAATAACAATCTGAACAAAGAACATCCTGAGCAGCACTGCACGTCTCACGCTTGTCTTCCCCTTCCTAGTCTTTCTAGCTTATGCTAGGAGTAGGATCCAGTTGCTCTTCTGCTTCATTTCTGAGACATGGTCAAATGTCTCGTAGGGTGATAGGGCTTGAAATGAAATTGGGAAAAGTAGTGCTTTCAAGAGCTAGTGGTGGCACTCTGGAGAATAATCAGTCCTTTCCTTTGAACACCACAGGCCTCTTTGCTTAATTTTCCCAGTCACTGAATCCCTAGAAATGCTTGGTTTTGTCTACCACCCCTTGCAAGAAATGAATCAGCATGTCTAGAACATGGTACTCCTGAATGTGTAAGGATGTACAGTGTTTGTTCTGGATTAGTTTGCTTCACAGGCAGTAAATTCAAAATTACTTTAATTTTAGCTTTTCTTGGTCATCACATCTGGTAAAGACAGCTGTCATATCTCTCTTTTCCCCTTTGGCACAAGGGAAACAGCATAGCCATGGCAGTGGCCCTCAGTGATAGGTGTCTGTGTTGCACTTTTGAGGATCTCTCTCGAGATGTAGTGTAGTAGCATACCACCCAGTAGCACTGTGGTGTAGTGAGTAGCATACCACCCAGTAGCACTGTGCGGCTTGGGGTTCGCTAATTCATGCATTTTCAAAGCTTTACTCTGAAAGTATGTCAGAGGCTTATTCATATCTTGATTTCATATCAGAAATCTCTCAGAGCTGCTACAGGAGCATGTAGTGGGTGTTGAGGGTCATTCCCAAACATTGCTGTATTCTGGAGGCCACTGTACCATACCCCTTAAAAGTCACATCCCTTAGGAGTATAAGCTCTGACATATCACTAATGTATGATAAGATCTGCTTTAAAATCCCAAAGGCAGCTAGGCATGATGTATATGGAGCTGCAAAGCCAAGTGACCTGTTCCAAGCTTTACTTTGGTGCCAAAGGAGTATGTGAGTCCTGTTGTCTTTTTTTCCTGACAACTTGAAACCTTGGGATGTTACCTGTCCCAAAATTGGAGGAGCTTCAGCCTCCAGGCCTAGATACAGAGGTGGATATGTGAGGGATATGGATTCCTTAAGATGCAAGTTCTTGGCATAGTTCTAGAGCAGAGCAACCGCCCTATGTATATTTCGTTGTTGTTGGCTATAGCTGTGCTACGCCTGTGAAGATACATAGTCATCTTGACAACTGTGTATATTTTCATTTTCTCCGAGGATGGGGAAACAGCATGATGAAAGAGTAGGATTTTTACAGAGGGTCCCATCAAGGTTTCTGAAGATAATGGCAATCAGTTATATATCTTTAACATAATTTTAAAGGTTAAGATTACTTAGTGAAGTATCTTCTGCCCTTTAAAATCCGGCAGCACCCTTTCCCTCCCTTCTTTTGCTTGCCCAGCTCAGATGAGACCAGACTAAGCAGGTGGCTCTCAGCAGGAGCAGGTGAGAAGCCATCTGACCTAGGAACCAGGCAAGCAAGATCATGTTTTATGTTCCCTTTCAGTTTCATTCTCCACCTTCCCAGTTCCTTTTCATTGCAAGACAAAAGGATGACCTTTGTGGCCTTTCCTAATGTCTGCGCTCCTTAAGGAAGCAAGCACAGATTTATCTCACGTGTTGTTGCCTGTCAGAGTTGTTTCATGATATGCTAATGTGAACAAACAAAGGGTATAACTGAGTAAGGGGTATAGTACAGGATATAGCTGGTTTATTGAGAAAGCTTAAACAAAGGTGATCTGTAGCTGAGGATCTTCCCCCCGGTTTCATTCTTTCTTGAACCACTTTTAAGTAATTTCACATCAGTTCTTCCCTTGTAGCACCCCCTTCTCCCCCCATCCCTTGCCTAACATCAAATATCTTGATTAAAGTAGCCTTGTAAAGTCCATTCTGCTTTAGAGTCCTGGGAAATACATTGTTTCTTTTTTTAATCTGGGCCGTCTGAGTTTTGATAGCTTTGTCTTGCACACATAGAACAAAGAATTAGGTCTGGTCTGCTTGCAGAAAGAGCCATGTGACAAAAACCATCTGTGCTCCCCAAACCAAAACTTGGGTGTGCTGGTGACTTCACCTCATCTTACTCTCTAGACATGAGGCCCTGTATATGGGTGATGAAGTCCCATGAGCAGTGAATTCTCTGCTGATGGGATAAAAGAAAGCACTGGGTGTACTCTGGCACTGTCAGTGAAGCTTCACCTATGGCAGCAGCCTCAGCTGTTAGAGTGGATATTTGTGCCAGTTCTTTTCAGGAGTTTGTCCATTTCTGGTTAAAGCTTAGGTTGCTGTTTGCCAGCTGAAGGTCTCCAGGTGGTCGTGCCACAGCACTGTTTGTCCTGCCAAGCAAAGTTCTCCATTCAGAAAGCCCACGATGAACTCCACATTTTGTACAGGGAAGATGCTGGAGAAGAAATGGGGCATGTGTCTGGCCTCTGAGGGTACATTGAATGGTGAGTCAATCTCACCTGACTTGACAGCTAAAGGTGTTAAGATTTGGCACATCTGTTTGTATGGCTTGCTGGGTGTTACTGTTTTGTCACAATCTTGACCAGTTTTTGCTGGTTAGAGACTGAAGTGTTTACCTAAGTTGTCACTTTTACCATGTCCAATTCACAAACACTCAGTCTTTGGGTCAAAAAATAATATGACATGTTTTGAAGGAGACAGCTTTTATTAGTCAGTCTCAAACCTGCCTATGCACCAGATGCTTGTGGGAAAAAAACCCCAAACTTACTGGTTTTGAAAGCAATTAGGTAGCGAATGTGTCTTTTATGACACCTTTCAATTCTTCATGAGCTCACACACTTTGCATCCAAGCTTGAGAACTGCTACTTTAACACCTATTTACCAAATGCAATTTAATTTACTTTAAATTAATGGTCGTTCTTTCTACAGTGATGTAGGATTTGTGTTCATCCCTGCTGTACCTGGCAGACTTATTTAAGTACTTGTCCGTTCTGATGAGAGCATGAAAGGCTCAAGTGGGTTTTGATGCTCCTTATTCGATGTGGTTTCTCCCTGTCTCAATGAAGCATGATTTATACCTGTGGTGGTTTGGGTGGATTCACCCAACAGTTGTCCCTATGCTTTTGCTGCAGGAAACAAGCTACTCGTTGAAACTGGTCCCTGGTTTCCGACCAGTGTAGTGCAAACCCTGGACCAAGGTGGAGCTACCCTTTCATTCTGCCTGTGCAAATGGAGTGAAACACAAGAAGCCAGCCTTGCCTGCCCAGTTCTAACTAAGCTAGTGTATCCCATTTACCAGCAATATGAGTCCCCTCGCTAAAGTAACTCATGCATAAATTCATGGGGCTTTGCTTTGCTGAAGGTCTGTGTTTCTTGTGAGAGTCCATTGTTAATGTCCTAGACTAACAGGATTGTCTTGGAAATACCCGATTTTTCAATGTGAATGACCAGTCTGCATCTTCTGCTACATGTTGTATTGTAGGTCAGATGTTACACTTCTTTCTTGCTCTCTGGCTACTCAAAAATCAGTTCCTACTGGGACAGGTGCTTCAAGCTGCTGCTGAGTGCATTATTCTTTACGGTGTGTATTTTCAAGTCACAAGAGGCTCAAAGTCCATTCGCGGTACGTGAAGAGCTGGTCTCTGTACCAAGAGGTGGCATCAGGTACAACAGATAAGGTGTTCTGGCTTTAGCAAGACTTGTTTTATCACCAGAAAGTTGAAAGGAAAGCTTGGGAGTTGCTTTGGTGACAATTTAACTTTTTTTTTAATGTGCTAACACAGCGGCTGCATTATCTGCTGTTTAGAACCTACTGACTCTGGAACATTTACGCTAGCACGTACAGGCTCCTTGCTCTGTTTTGAGACCAGCTGAGAAGTTAAGTCATTGTAGGGTGAATGTTGCAGCTGAAGGGTTGGCAGATAATCACCACTGTCATTACAGATATCTCCTCTGAGACACTGTCCTGGACCTTCTGTACTGGGGCCAAGGGGACTGACCTTAGATACACCCTCTCATGTTCCTCCTCCTAGCAGTCTAAGATCCTCTGTAATACTGATTATTTTGCTGTATCAGTAAGAATGAGTCAACGTACAGCTCAGTATTGTCTGCTGTAGGTTGCAGTCTTAAATAAAAAAGCTGTGTGATAGCTTCTGAGAGGAAACACCTCTTTGTGAGGGGCTTCTTTCTTGGTGTAAGACTCTTCTTCCGTGTGAAAGAGACACTTGGTGGGAGGCAGGGGGGTGACCGAATGGCATGATACATTGGCATGGGGGGATTCCTGAGGCAGCTGAGTAGTCATGTTATTGTGGCGCCCTGCCCAGATTAATTAGTGTCTCTGCAGAGTTAATTACCATGGTGCTTTGTGCCATGCAGACATAGCCTTAGTTATTTCCTTTAGCAATTATGAGAATTTATGCGGGTTACTAAGATTGAATATTGCTTTTGACTACTTAAAACCTTTCTGTCTAAAAATTTAGAACATATTCACCAGGAAATAGTGTCTTTACCACTGGAAATGTTACCTTAAAGTCCAAATTTATTTTAAAATTATGTCTCCTTCCCAGAAAGAATGTAACACTTCTGGTGCTATGCAGTGTATCTTTAACAGACTTTGATGTGTTTGACACAACATCTGAGGCATATCTCAATATATTATCCAGGCATGTCCTTGCAGTTGAGAGGGCTGGTGTTTTTTCAGACCAGCATAAATTCCTCTTTAGATAAGTGAATCTGTCTGCTGGAGGGAGGTGTATGTGTTGGAGGAGTGTATGGGAGGAGGTGTTAAATGATATTAAAATAGAAAAGGGAAGAAGATGGAATACGTGTGTTACCTGGCTGTGGAGAACTTGTCAAGCTAGAGTACACTGTGAAGTACGTAGATTTTCTGTGAAAAAACAGTGAAACCATCTCTTTGTGAATTTAAGTAATAGGTTGCATCCAACCTTTGTTTAAATGTAAATATTATCAAGGTTAAAGCTTCCTGTAAAATTACAGCATTATCAACAAATGTACTGCCTTTGTATGTGCAATATCTCAGCTCAACTGTTTTACTGTGGTTTTGTTTCTGGGTTTGTTTGGGGGTTTTTTTTGCTTCTACATAGCACTCAGTTGTGCTAGTCACTGAGTCAGTTTTCTGCTTGGGAATGAATTTAGATTGCCGTTTGCAAGGCAGTTCAGAAGAGCAATTACTTTTTAGTATGAGATACATAAATCAATTTCATATGGATTAAAATTTTGCTTACAGTGTTACATAATTTTTTTAAAACGCCATTGTATCAGAATGTTTCCTAATGTTTGGTGTTTTTATTAATACCTATTAGGTGTGGTTTGTTCTCTCCTTAAGGGGAAAAATGGGTGTGCAGCCTAATGTGTTTTTTTTTTTTTTTTTTTCGTTGTTTTGGTTGGGCTTGAACGTGTAGGAGTCAGATGATTATGTATGCATCTATGCTGTGATCTGTTTGGGTTAAAAAGCAAAACTGAAACATTCTTTCCATCCAGCCTGAGAAAAGCTAATGTCTGTGATAAATCTTAGCTCCCAAAGGGTTTCTGACTTTTGTTCAGTCCTCTCCTCTGAGAAAGAAGAGCTACTCCCACAAAGTTGCTGGTTGTTCATCTTCGAGCTAGAGCCATGTCCTAGTCCTGGCCTTTGGCATTGTACAGTTAATGTGCTTTCAAACTGGTCGGGATCAGGTGTGGGCATAAACACTCCCTTGAGCTGATTTATACAGAATGCATGGTACAGAGTTTATGCTAGCTATGGGACAACATGCAAAACTGAAATCTGTTGGAGCAGAATTAACCCATGAGAAATACCTGAATGATCTTGACACCTTGTCACAGGAACACGTCATGCTGGGTATGGTAGTTGGAGTTTGAAAGCCGTTTTTGTTGTGTCCTTGCACAGTGGTCCTGGGTGTGTAACTATCAACTGAACAGGTTGAAGATGAAGGCTGAACTCTTGAAATATTCATATCTTTTAGAAGAAACTCTGTAACACTTTATACAGAAGTGTAGAGCAGGAGATTATACAGAAGTACAACGATTGTAGTACTTCTTGTTATCTGTGAATATATAGCTCCAAGGATATAATTTGTTTCCTATCATCTCAAGTTTACTAATGCATTACAGTTTTTAATATTATGTAAATGGAGATACTTGTAATCATCTTGAAATGCACTTCCATTGAAATGTAAGACAAGCTTTTTTAGGGTATCATGAACAGATAACATGAGGTGTAAACAAGTTCATATTTTACATGAGTAGCTGAGAGTATAACAATGTACTGTGGAAGTGTTAGAAAGAGGGGGAAGAAATTTACTCCAATTTCCTTGGGGTAGCTTAAGAGCACTGAATACTGTTTTGAAGCTGACCTAAGCCTGAGGCTTTTGGATTTCTGGTTTTGTAACAGATGTTGCATTTATGGTTTATTTAAGGTTTCCCACTTAATCCTCCCCTCCCCTTCTCCCACAGACAGACCCTTGTAGTTCCCCTTCAAATGCTACTTATTTTAATTCATTAAGACAATTAAGCATCAGGAGGCTGTTTTAGGGATTTGTAAATAGTGTAGATTACGACAATACGTATATGGCGGTACATTGGTCTCTGACATGCTTTGAATGCCACTTTATTTATTAATTTATAATAAAAACTCTTTAATTCTTACCTGGTGTGATCCCATTGTGCTTCATTAAGCCCATACCTCTGTAGTTTTATAGACTGGCACAACAATCACTGCGTGTTTTCATACCAAAGCTTCAGGGAAGTACTTAATTAAGTACTGGATGATAAGAAGTGTCTTTTCTCTGAAAATAATCTTCAAAACTCTCCTGAGTAAACATGGTAACTATAGATATGTTATTCTTCTGATCCCATCCCTCCATAGCTGTCAAATGTCGTAGTAGTTGCACAACACCAGTGCTACACTTTGGCACAGAGCTGTGAGTGGCTGTGAGGCGGATGTCTCCGTGCAAGGAACCGTGGCTCTGTACGTGTGTGCCTGTGGTTTTGCGAAGTTGCTCGTTTAGGGGATTAAACGTGCCAGGTGAGTTGGAACTGAAAAATATCTAAACCTTGGTGACAGAACATGTTAGCTGAATTGCTGTAGAGGAGGAACTGTTTTACATGCTGTAGTGGTGCAGGTGTGAATTTAGCTGTAGTTGGAGTGTCTTTATTCAGGAATGGTTAAAAGTGTATGTGAGTCCTTGCAAGATAAGAATTTTTAAAGAAGTCTATTCAGGGAAGTGAGACAAACCTGACTGTAGATGTCTCTCCTTTTACTGCAGAATGTAAAATACTTTAATGTGTCTTTCACATACACCAACATCCTGGCTTATGCGGTGCTACTTCTTAGCTCCCACTGGCTACTGCTGCATTTCCCAGTTCAAACTAGTACCAGGTTACTTTTCCTTAAACACTTACTGTTGTGTTGCTGTATCTGGCATGGCGGGAGTATCATGAGATGCCTGGAGCTTTTCTTTCCATGCATTCATATGAACTGTTCATATGAAAATTCAAGATCATGGAGTGAGTGCGCTCACGTGGCATATGCAGGACAACCAGGGAATCAGGCTCAGCCAGCATGGGTTCATGAAAGGCAGGTCCTGCCTGACCAACCTGATCTCCTTCTGTGATCAGGTGACCCACCTGATGGATGAGGGTGAGGCTGTGGATGTTGTCTACCTGGACTTTAGCAAGGCCTTTGGCACTCTCTCCCACAGTGTTCTCCTAGAGAAGCTGGTGGCTCAAGGCTTAGACAGATGTACTCAAACTGGCTGAATGGTCGAGCCCAGAGAGTTGTGGTGAACACAGCTA
>NW_010320768.1:0-2342 GCF_000700745.2 Antrostomus carolinensis | reverse complement strand
AAGGAAAACTAGATACTTCTTTTTCAAGGGATTATTTTTTTGTTTAAAGAGAAGTCTATATTTGGGTCAGTGTTGTCATGAAATTTAAAAGCAGCTCAGAGTAGCAGAGTCTGTCTTTTGGCCCCAGGTAGGCTTTGGGAAGTTTTTGAGAGGATGTTAAATAACAGAGGAAGTTCTACAGGGAACCTGATGTATTATTTACCAGCTTGATGGTGATTAGTGCCAAGGCATGGTATATACAAGTAGAGTTGTTACTTTGGGATGGTGAGTGGATATCCTTGTCAGGACAAAAATCAACAGATTTTTAGACAAGTAGATGGGGTAAGTTCTTGTTGACACGATACAAACTCAGCGCCCAAAACTCTGTGGTCAGATGTAGGCTGTTTGCAAGTCCCGTTGTCTCCCTGCAGCACGTTTCAGCATTTATAAACCCTGACATCTGCACTCCCATGGGATCAGTTTGGGCTCGTTAGCACCGACCTTGGCAGAAGGCACTGGCAAGGGCACGTGACACCTGCCCGCTTCTCCAAGCGGGAAGGAGCTGGGTGTCATCTCCTGGCTTGCAGCTTGTAATTCTGTTTCACAGGCCCCGACGTGGTGTGCAGGTGGTGGTCAGCAGCAGTGGCTATGGCAATCGGTTGGCTCAGAGGGGATGACGCAGCTGTGAGGTCACATTTCATGGAAGTGGAGCGCATGCCGAAATCTCTGGAGATGTCAGAGTGCGTAAACCTCATACAACTTCCAAACCCTTGCTTCTTCTAAACAGGAGTAGCTCTTTCCTCAACCTCTGTCCTGTGGGCTGCCCTTACCTGTGCTCTGGAGTCTCATGCCTCTTGTGCTCTGGAGTCTCATGCCTCTTGTGCTCTGGGACACAATAATGCACCGTGCTCAGAAATAGATGTGTAAATCAAGGCTTGCAGGCTGATATTAGAACTGTGGACTGGAAGTGTCTGAATTGCTTCTTTAGGGATGTCTTTTGGCTTTGTTCTAATTGCACAGGCTCCTGCCTTCCAGAATCAACAAAATTCAGATACTGATGGAAAGGCTGGCATCGCCATCTTGGTTCTTTTGTATTAAAGCTTCTTAGCTAGCTTCCTTCAATTTCTCTGTGTGGTCTGTGTAGATGAGCAACAATTTCCCTCTTTTTTTCTCTCTAAGAATTCGTGTCTCTGCTCTTGAAGATTGGAGGGTGAAAGCTGATGCTGGTTGCTGCTTGAGCTCAGCTCCAGGGGCTGTCCTGTGGCAGCACAGCATGGTACTGCTTGAAAGCAGCACTCTTTGTCTTTCAGGAATGCACTGGTGAAAGCCACCTTCTATGTGTGTAAAGCCATGCAGGCCTCGCTCTCTGGGAAGGCAGATGGACAGCAGAGCTCCCTGAGTCACTGCGAGAGGGCCAGCAGTCATTTATGGAACAGCCTCAACATGAGCAGCGGTGTCTCCAGCACCGTCCTCAGCAACGTAAGAGCTCTAAGCCCCGGGATAATGCACGGTCTGTCTTGGTTGTAAGGTTGGTCTTGCTGCAGGTGTATCAATTCCCTGTTGTATCTGCATGCTCCATCCATTCTGTGTCTGATGGGAGTAGAGGGGTAAACTTCCTCCCTTTCCTTGCAAAGGACATTGACATCTTTCTGCCTCTGCTGCATGGAGGAGCAGAGCTGCAAGTAGAACATCACTTCCCTGGGCATGGTTTCAGATAGCTGAGCTTTTACTCCTCTCCTACCAGTAGCTGTCACCCCTTTCTCATGCTTTGACCACTTTGAATTTGACCCAAGGAAAGCATCCATCTCTGTCCTCCAAATGAAGTTGCTGACACCTGTAAAGCAGGACCTCATTAAGTCAAGCCTGCTCTGTTTCAGGCAGCACCCATGAGTGTTTGAACCCACTACCGCAGAAGTGGGACTGTGCCGTGCTATTCCTGAGTTTGCGTGGGGCTTGTTCCTCTTCTTTCCAGGATTACCTAAAGCTGGAGCTTCCCTTCATGGCATATGGGACACAGTTCTGGTCCCTTCTGTCACTCCTGGGTGGCAGCTGTAGTGCATTGTAGTTGCATTGCATGTTGTGGCAGTAACTGTGCAATGTTTCTGCAGTGCAGCACAGAGGCACTCTCTGCTTCGGCAGCGCCGGTGGAGTCCCCTGGGAGCGACTGGGAGAGCGAGCGCTGCTAGGGGGCAGCAGCAGATGGGGAAAGGCGTTTGGGCGGCCACTGCAGGCGGTCTCAAGGCTGCTGCTTCGTTTTTATTTATTATTTTTTCTCTCTCTGCAGGTAGTAAAGCTGTCTTTGCTGTTTCCCACTAGTTACAGAATCACAGAGTCACAGAATAGTGGGGGTTGGAAGGGACCTC
>NW_010320767.1:0-1029 GCF_000700745.2 Antrostomus carolinensis | reverse complement strand
CAGAGGCGAGAGCCGCCCGGCAGAACCTCCCGCAGGCAGCGCCCACCCTCAGCTCTGGCGGGAGCAGGAGCGGGAGGATTTGGCCGAGCCCTCTAACGCTTTTTCACATCAGTATTGAAAACATTCACGTTGACTCCCCTGAGCAAAACCATAACGGAATAAACGGGGAATGAACTCGGTACAACTCCACAGGTGAGCACACCGAAATCTCTTCTTCCCTTGCTGTCCAGACCCAACTTTGGTGCAAGCACAGGCAAAATACCTGAGGTGGGAACCACAAAGACAGTGCCCCGTTGATGCATTATTCAACAGACATATTAATAACCAGTTATAGTGTTAGAGGGAAAAAAAAAAAAACATATTCAGAAGCTGTTAATCTCTACAACACCCCACACGCATAAATTATGATCTTTGTGGAGCCCTTTGAGATCTGCTGATTGCAAGTGCAGTACAAAAGCTACGGATTTCACCTTTCTAACAATAAATCTGACTCATTTAGCACTGACAGAGGAAAAATACTGGTCAAAAATGGCACTGATGTGTGGGTTTTGCCTCAGCTTCTTCCTGATCGGGATCTTCAGAGTTTCAACAGCTCTGGAAAGTTTCCACATTCTGGTATTTCCCAGATATTTCACACCATAGGCGAGTGCTTTGGCAGTGCCTAGTGCAGAACGGCCCTGCCAAAAACTGGGAGCAAACCCCGGCTGTCCGAGGGACACACAACCAGCACCACCTTTCCTCAAGGCTCAGTTTAACGGGGACAATTAACGGTTACTACAGACACAGGGAAGCACGGCCAGTAGGGCTTCTTCCAAACTGGGAAAGGATGTACAAAGTGGAAACAATGGGTATTATTTCTTTTTGTAAGTGCAACAGTAATTTCTAATGAATCTTGTTAAAATCAAGGCTATTCTACCTGGAAAAGCTGAGTGGGGCTGGTTAAAGCTTCCAGCGTCCTGAAAGAGAGAGGCAGAATGGCTCCATGGTGCAGGGGTTTCGGGGATCAGCATCCCAGCAGGAAACCACAAA
>NW_010320766.1:13373-46914 GCF_000700745.2 Antrostomus carolinensis | reverse complement strand
ATATAAAATAAAATAAAATATAAAACAAAATATAAAATAAAAGTGCCTGCTGTCTCCTTGAAGAGCAGATTCAGCTTGGCACCTCTCCAGCATCAGTGCTGACGCAGCTAACCATCTCCAGTCACTTCCACAAAAACAGTCTAAAGTGTAAGGAGAGAATTAAAAAACAAAAGATATATCCCCTATAGTTCCCAGGAGGGGTAAGCTGCATTTTGTGATTACCCAAAGCAACTTCTGCAAATGGTTCAGACTGCACGCAAAAAAAACCACAACACACAATGGAAACCAACATCCATGTATGGGTCTGCAATTGCTACTCTAGCAGAATTTTAATAGAATCCCTGGTTATTCTGATTATTTCGTGCACTGGGGATAATTGCAGTTTAGTTTGTGAAGCCATTTAAGAAGTATTACCAATGTAAGGTATTTACTGCAAGAACTCATAGCTCAGGGACACAGACTTGGGTACTAATTAAAATACTAATTTATTTATAACTCACTGAATGCTATACATTATCTGCTGAAAATCCTTTTTTTAAGAAGCAGGTATACCATTTTCTTTAAGAAAACACCCACACTTCAGAGCACACAGCTGTATTCTATCAGGTCCATTTTCTTTTGCTCCAGCTGGTGTATTCAGCTCTTTCTCCCTCAGAAGGAGAGGGCTCACCTGATGATCAAAAGGCTCGCCTGTTCCCTGCCTGATGACAAGAAGTAACCCTGCGTGGAGAGTTCAGGCACCTCTCACCACCGGGACACGGACCTGCTGCACAGCTTGAACCACCGAGGAAAATTCCCCACAGCACACAGGTTTCCAAATTGCAGGTGACGTTTGAAGAGGGAACCAGCACGATGGGGGACATCAGAGAACAAAGTAATTCCTGACTGCAGACTCTGTGAGTTCCACCATGTTCCAGCTTACTGTGGTGCATGCTGTGGTAGCTTCTTTGACTCTCCACATAACTCCTTTTTAATTAGTCCTCAAGGCAACATTTACAGTATTTAAGTTTCAGCTACTCAGTAAAGCCACAAAGGCAACGGGATGTTATGACTAGAGCAGCACCTTGTGTGTGTTAATTTGTAATCATAGAATCATAGAATGGTTTGGATTGGAAGGGACCTTAAAGATCATCCAGTTCCAATCCCCCTGCCATCAGCAGGGACACCTTCCACTAGACCAGGTTGCTCAAAGCCTCATCCAACCTGGCCTTCAACACTTCCAGGGAGGGGGCATCCACAACTTCCTTGGGCAACCTGTGCCAGTGTCTGACCACCCTCACAGTGAAGAACTTCTTCCTAATATCTCATCTAAACCTCCCCTCTTTCAGCTTAAACCCATTTCCCCTTGTTTTGTCATTAACTGCCCTTATGAAAAGTCCTTCCCCAGCTTTCTTGTAGCCCCTTCAGGTACTGGGAGGCCGCTATAAGATCTCCCCAGAGCCTTCTCTTCTCCAGGCTGAACAGCCCCAACTCTTTCAGCCTGTCTTCATAGGAGAGGTGCTCCAGCCCTCGGATCATCCTGGTGGCCTCCTCTGGACTTGTTCTAGCTGCTCCATGTCTGTCTTGTGTTGGGGAATATAATATCACCCTCCCCATCACTTCATATCTTGGGGATGTGGTAGGTAACATGTGACAGGTCCCAGGAGAACAAGCACATCAGAACTTCACTAGGAGGAACACTTCCGTGAAGCAAAGCCAGTTTACTGAAACTCAAGTGCAACACTTTGAAACTCACTCTCCGTGGAAGATTAATTTTGTTAGGGACTAGTTTACTGTAAGCTACGTATGTCCTCTAAAGGACTTGCTGCTGCTCTCTGTTACCGTCACCACGCTATCAGGCCTTGCTCTGAAATTTATCAGGAGAGATATCCAGAGTTGTAAACAGCTGGATGGAACAATCACAAAGAGAAAGCAGCAATATGCCATTGAACAACAACAACAAAAAATAATAAGTTCCTTTATATCTGTAAAAAGCAGGGGAAAAAGTCTTGTCTTGGTCAACTACAGTCACAGGGGTTGGACAAGCCTTTGTCATTTGAGCCTTGTTCATTCACGACTGCTGGGCAATTCATGATACTCGATGTGCTGGGTACGCGTCACCCTTCCAGCCCTTCACCTAAAGCTAAAGGCTCTGCAGGGCCTGGTGATGTACAGTCCCCACAAATATGTTCAAACCCAATCTCTGGACAGCCCTGCAGCAACACACCACCAAAATAATGCTCAGTGCAGAGAAACTAAACCACTTGAATGCTGCAGGAAGATTTAGGGTTTCCAAATTTTAATAACCAAAGGAGATAGTGAGTAGCATCAACAACCCACTCTCTTCCACAATACCCTTGCCAATGTGCTTTATGCCCAACTTAGAAGAAATTTAGAACTATCACGAGTCCAAAGTGTAATTTCTATTAAAAAACATGTGTATCTGCAGAGAAATTAATATGGTTTCGTAATTTCTCATCTGGTTCACCCCTTCATCATCTTAAGCATTACCCAGAAGGTCCAATTAATACCATAGTAAACTGTCTCATGAGGAATGGTGACCTCTCTGGACACAAAAGACCTTGGAAGAACAGAGAAATTAAACAGTTTAAGGACAAAGAAAAATAGAAGAGCTCACCACTGGACTGGCCCGAGCAGAGCTGGCTCTTGAAGACGCCCGAGATCCTGAACCAAGGTAGCAGCTGTACTCGGAAGGCTGTCGCAAGTAAAGCAAGAGGAGCAAGCAGAGAAAAGAGAAAAGCATTAGAATTGGGAAGGGAAGCGAGAGAGGATTGAGAGGATTACATCAGAAGTTAGTTACGAAAAGGGTTACATGCAGCTGGACAAAGGAAGAGCAGTGTAAGTCAGAGAACAGACACCTCAACTGTTCATTTAGAAATTAAGGCAAGCAGTAAATCCAGCTGACAGACCAAGCAGAGTTTTGATTCAATTCTTAGAATGACAGAATACTAAAGATGTATTTATATATCTTAAGATACCAGTCACAAGTAAACAACTCTCAGTCTCTATACAATCCTACTGCTCTTCCAGAGCTCTGAGGTTCTCCAGTGAGCCTTCTTCCCATGTTTCCAACATTGTGCACATATAAAATGAACCCACGCTCCACAGGTCAAAGCAAGAAACATCCATCTAGGTGGTGATTAAAGTAAAAACTGAGACCATCTCGAAGACTGAGTCTCTCTCCTGCTCTTCCAGCACCTGCAGGCCTCATCTCCTGCCAAAGAAAGTATTTTTGTCCTTCTTCAAAGCACATCTCAGCAGTGATGCAGAACAGGCAGGGCTGACTCGTCGCTGACAAGGACAAGGAATGTGACTACACTGTTTTATTTCCAGGGGTTATAATGCAGTGGAAGTAGAGAAGGGAAATGAAAGTTTAAAGCATCGGGGAAACAGAACTAAAACTTATTCTGGAGGTGCATTTTAGACTTAGTCCCTCTAATTTCACAGCTTTCAGAGCAGCAGCTTCGCACTCAATCTTGTATTTAGATGTACTTTATAGAAGGATGAATAAGTGTATATAAAAGGGAGGTTTTGATACATTCAGAACAGAGAGGAATGGAGCTCAGGAGTGGAGCTTCTCCCTTACGAGGAGAGGCTGAGGAAGCTGGGTCTCATTAGCTTGGAGAAGAGGAGACTGAGGGGTGACCTCATTAATGTTTATAAATATGTTAAGGGCACAAATGTCAGGAGGATGGAGCCAGGCTCTTCTCAGGGATGCCCAATGGTAGGACAAGGGGCAATGGGTGTGAGCTGGAACACAGGAGGTTCTGCTTAAACTTGAGAAGAAACTTCTTTCCAGTGAGGGTGCCAGAGCCCTGGGACAGGCTGCCCAGGGAGGGTGTGGAGTCTCCTTCTCTGGAGACATTCAAGACCCACCTGGACACCTTCCTGTGTGATCTCATTTAGGTTCCTGCTCCGGCAGGGGGATTGGACTGGATGATCTTTCGAGCCCCTTCCAATCCCTGACATTCTGTGAATTCAAGAAGTTGGAGGTTTACTGGACATGCTATTTTTCCTCTTGCTACTACCTCGAGGCAATTGTGAACGCAGCCTTTGTAAAGGGGCATGGCAGCCTGTCAGATTTCAGATGGAAAAGCTGGTACTGACACACTGGCAGAAGCAGTTCAGGGACAGGAACAAGCATGAGGAACTGCTCTTCTCAGCAGAAGACAATGCTGCTGGTGACCCTTATAATGACCTTGATTAGTTTATTTTACAGGCACTTCAGACTTGTTTCTCAGATGCAAAAAGACTGAAAACTAAAGAATCATCCTACTTTTAAGACACATCTACTCTGTCTTTTTTTTAAGGTTTCTCCTGTTAATTTACCTGGTCACTACAAGAATCCCCTGAACTTCTCAGCTATAGCGACAGCCAGGTCTTCACCAAGCTACTGGAGGACTGTTCCAGCATCATTGGTCACGCTAACAAAGCCACACAGTATTAAATGAAAATTAAGCTTACAGTCCTAACAAATGATAACAGGGTAAGCTGGAAATAACCCCAGCTACAGTACAAGCTTGGTGACTACCCACAGAACACCACGTTCCGAGGCACACAGCCCTTGGCAAGCCCCTGAGGCAGGGCAGAACATGACCAAGCCACGTCCTCCAATGTCTTATATGAAGTGACGATGGCTTCATGCACCTGAACTACTGAGCTTCCTTTTAGAGATGTGAATATGCAACATTTAGAACCGTGTTGCACACAGTTTATGACTATTTCAATCACAGCCACTTCAAGTCCTGAATTAAAACCAAAAAGCACTAAAGTAAATAAGGATTTTTGTTTTCTTATTAACTAGTTCTAACACAGAAGCCTCGCACCATCGCTGGTGTTTAATATTTAACATAACAAGGAAGTGGAATAAACTTGAAACACACATTTTTTTAAAGAGTATAAACTACTGATGAGTCCCATATTAATGTTTCACAGGACTTATTTATTCCACAGTTCCTGTCTGTGTTTCGCAGGGCAGAATTTGGAAGCAAGTGCCACTTGTTCAGCTGGCTGAGACCAAGCGCAGCCAGTTTCAGCCTCACCCCCTGCACTCACCTGTCATCATCCCAAAAAAAAACAAATTAAAAAAAATTCTTTGGGGACAGCTACCCAAATGGCACACCCTCTACATGTTAAAAGTGCTACAAGGTTCTGAGATGTTAAAATAATCTCAGATAAACCAGTAATTGTGACAAGGCCACTCCCTTTTAGGCAAAAACCTCTCTCTTTTCTACAGAAACAGGGAAGGCTGGGTTATACTCGGGCTTCCAAAGACCTGTGGCACAGGGTGGGATGGGGATGGAGGAAGGGGAACAAGCACCAACTGTTTTTTGGGGTTTTTTTTCTCCAGTGTTCACTGCTCAAACCATCAACAGTGGCTTGAAAGGCTTGTAAACAGCGTTTGGGCTTGGAGCCCACTGTAAATTATTTCTCCCAAGAGTGGAAGTGTATCATCTGGACTTTGAAAGATTTATCTCAAACAAAAGAAGCCATCCCATACAGACAAAGGACTACAGCCACCCCAGTGCAGCCTCACTGGCAGCATCATTGTACTGCAGGCTGCCACAACAATCCAAACAGATAAATAGTGAGGAATTTTCTAAGGTGGCCAAATGAAAACAAGGCACATTTGTGAACCAAAAAGTAATCTGAAGCTCAGTATCAGCAGCAGCAAGATGCTCAGCCCAACTAGTGCATCAGTGTGATTGCAAAGGGATGGAACAGCCCTTTAAAGGCCAACAAGTGCTTAGAAAGCATTCTTGAAAGCTTTTTTCCTTCTCCAAGTTAATAAAATTATAAATTTTACAGTTAAATTAACATCAATGCTTTGTCTTGAGGCTTTTTTCTTTTACAGTCTTAGATGGTGGTTTTTTATTTGTTGGGGCTTTTCTGTTTGGATGGGTTTTTTTGATAATCAGCAAAGGAGTTCAGAGAGAGAATAAGCAGTGAGTCCACAGAGCAGAATTTAAAAATCAAAAAAGACTGTCTTTCCCCCCCACCTCAGGCAGATACAACAGCAGCAGATGTCCTGCCTGGCCCAAACACCCACCGTGACACAGAGGCCCCATCTGAGAAGAGCTAAAGGTATTTTCTGCCCTCTAATCTGTAAACAGAGTCCTGCAGCCTCTCTTTTTTTGAAAGGAAAACAATTGATATTGTCATTCCTTTTATTGTCTCTCCCCATCAATGACAGAGCCCTGCACTCACAGGAGTGTGTATTTTGAAAAGGTTGTCACAAGTTGCCTAAGACATGGCTACAGAATATAAATCCAAGAAACAAAACCAAACAAGTCACATGTTCACAAAAAATCCTTTACTTCACACTAACAACGTAACGCTGGGGGAGTGGGGTTTTTTTGTGTGTGTATGTGAATTTTATTTTGGTTTTTTGTGTGTGTGTGTGAATTTTATTTTGGTTTTTTTGTGTGTATGTGAATTTTATTTTGGTTTTTTGTGTGTATCTGAATTTTATTTTGGTTTTTTGTGTGTATGTGAATTTTATTTTGGTTTTTTGGTTGGTTGGACTTTTTTTTTTTTTTAAACTATATTATTGGCAGTTTTCCAAAGAAGAATTAAGTCTCAGTGGGACTTTACATAAAGGGACTTTATGTACCATCTTTCCAAGGTGTTTGATCTGCAAACCAAGTGCAAGGCAGAGCTAAAATCCCCTCAGTACAGAGGAGATGGGAGCCCAGTGCCAGGCTCCGTTGGTGCTAACCAGAGCTGGACTGCACCAATCACTGCTTATGATTTCATGGAAGCTGATGGAAACAGTGCTATGAATCTCACACAGTCCATCTTAAGTGTCCCTCAAGCCCAGAAAAGGCTGTGTTCTGGCACACACAGGTTACTGGAGGACAGAGACAAGACAACGGGGAAATGCAGAAAACATCTTACAGCACGAGAACTAGAGGCACTATAGCGACGACTCCCACTGTAAACGCTCTCGTCATACACAGACGCCTACAATTAGAAGACAGAGTCAGAAGAGGACTGGCAGACCCAGTTTCTGGTTTCAGTCTGGAGCATTACAGATTCACAAGGTGCAGCACGAAGGAGGGAACGAGCAATATATGCGAGGACGGGGACATCTCCTGGACGCAACCACAAGCGACATGCAAGTGAAGATCTAACACAACCTGAGGTCAGTGAGCTGGGAAACGTCACGTGCAAAATGTGACACACATCCCCCCACCCCAGGTCCATCACACAGTCATGCGTTTCTAACCATTCTCCCAGTCGTCAGTTCAACAGCTTATATTGCCAACAACAAAGGGGCTACATCAATTCTTCAATGGTTCAAATCCGATTAACCTTCATTTCTGGTGCTGGCAATATGGGGAAAAACTCACACTTGAACTTCACTTACTAGCCAATTTACTAGATTAATAAAAGAAGATGATGACACTGGCCCAGGTTGGCCAGAGAAGCTGTGGCTGCTCCTCCCTGGAAGTGTTCAAGGCCAGGTTGGATGAGGCTTTGAGCAACCTGGTCTAGTGGAAGGTGTCCCTGCTGCTGGCAGGGGTGTTGGAACTGGATGAGCTTTAAGGTCCCTTCCAACCCAAACCATTCCATGACAAGATGCATATTTTAAGACTGGGTCCAGTTTAGCATATGGCTCAGCAAACACAGGGAGAGTAGGAAAGTCTACCTGTAAGCTTTGAGAAAAAAAAATAAAAGAACAATCTGAGAAGCTGATTTTAAAGCTTAAACAAGAACAGGGAAATCTGGCTACAAAAGTTTTTAAACAGATTTTTGTTAGCTGTTCCACAACCAGAAAGAATTGATGTTGCCTCTCTCCGGCCTGGTCCTGCACATTGTAGCTCATACACCAAAATGAAGATGACTCTCTCCATCCAGAGAGGAGCCTGCAGCAGCATCACAAACCCCACGAGCAGCGGCTGCTGCGCAGTCCCAATGGCAATAAAAAGGGAGGATCAGCAAATCCAGGGCTGTACAAACAGCATTACACACGTGCATTCAGATGGATCAGACACCCAGGTGGGAAATAAATGGAGCCAAGAGGAACTACAGAGGTAAGAGACAACGTATGCATGGCTGAAGGTGAGTGGCTTTGGTATTGGCATTTAGAGCATTAGTACAACAAACCCTGTAACTTCTGGCTGGCAGAGCATCGCTGTACAGCAAGGAGGGCTGAGGAAGACAAGCACAAAACTTTTTTGCATAGAAAAATGAAACAACAACAACAACAAAAAAGGCACCTACAGCAGAATTAACCATCTTGATAAGCGATTAGGATTATTAAAGTACGACAGAAGGAAACCCAGTATAGAGAATATTAGTCATGAGATCTCAACTGCCAAAGACTAAGAATACCAGACAGACACATGCGTTTCCTGCAGGAAGGGAGGACACGACACTATGCAAAAGCAAAACAGCATAATTTAATTTTAGGTTGTTAAGTTGTTATTGTCTCACACACATTTGTGTATAGCAGCCAGAAAAGGGTGTTTCTCCTCACTTCAACCAAAGCCAGAAAAAAAAAAAAAAAAGAGCTACATACAAAGTGAGAAGCGTTTTAAGATAAAATACATTTGAAGTGTTTCACACAGCTCTAAGTTCATCTCTTGTGTATTTTATTGTTAAACAAAAATGCAGAAAAAAAAATCCAAATAATTCAGGACAAAATTCTGAGTACTTAAATCAGAGCACCATAAAACAAATGGCATTGCTGTTAGTAACCAGCATTCCCAAAAGGCAGCGATTAACTTCAGAGAGCACATACTGTATCTGGCATAATTAGGTACAAGAGATACTCCAGCAGCGGTCCCCAGCCCACAGCTTGCAGGCAACGTCCTGCTGCAAGTCATCTCCATCGGTGGCCACCACAAAGCACCAGGTGATGACCACCTGCTCCTGGCCACTGGACCACTGCTTGAGCATCACTTTGCCAGCGCCGGACCGGCTGAGCTCTGTCCACAGGCAGAGGATAATCCAACCTCCTGGGTGATTCTGAAGCTTCAGTGATTTTTCTCCTAGCAGTCTGTGAATTATTTGCTTGTAAAAATCATTTTATGCAGACTGGATTGTCTTAAGCTTGCTAGACAGAAATAGCAAGCAGAGAAGTTGCCTCAAACAGAATAAAAAAACCCTTCAGTTAATTAAGATTTCCCTTATTTTTCCAGACCAATTGAGGGCAAAAAAAAAAAGTAACTGTAGGAAAGGGAGGAGCAGCAAAGGAAAACTAATTGTGCTGGTTTTAAAAGAGCTTTCCATTACTCACTCCAATCTCAAGAGGTCTGTTTTGGTTTTGTTTGTTAAGTTTTACTAAAAGGAGCCACAGAGAACTCTTGACAATTGGTCCAAATTAATTCTTAAGTACAAGAGGTTGTATTATCCAAATGAAGTCAGAACAAGTCCAGGCCAGGTAAAGCTAGAGGGCAACAGACCCAGTTTCCATTTTGGGAAGAAGGTTGAGATGTGGAAGCATAGCTGCTGTTGTGAAGACCCAGATCAGAGTAGTAGGAAGCCTGCATTAACAACGAACAGAAAACCCCCTTGAGAATTCAGCTTCAGAACATGAAAGACTTTCTAAATGCCTTTAAATGGGAAGCAAAAAGTAAATCAGGTGCTTACAAATTGCAAGGAGCCAAAGGGGTCACAGATGCAAAAAAAGGAGATAACTGCATTAAGGAAATTGCATTAAAGGTACGAGGATGTGTGAAAATTGGGTGCCCTTTCTGTTTGTAAGCTCGAGATTTTTTTTAAATAACCAAAAGGCCTTTCCTCTATCCCTACAGCATCTTATACACAAAAACCCCATTGGTTTCTATTTCACTGAAAAGTCTTCAAACCCTCATGTTCTCTCATCCCCTCTCATAGCTACAACCCAATGTGAGAGTATGATGTGAGGACGTGGTTTCTATGGCACTTGGAAGAAGAGGGACCACCTTTTCAGAAGCATGTATGCTTCTGCACCTAAGTTTGATCCTAACTCCAGTCAAGTGAAGCTGTATTTATCAATGTATTCCAGCTTCTTTAAAACAGAACAGACACCGTTTGTTTTACAAGATGCTGGAAATGTCAGCTTCCAGGCTTAAACCCAGAATAAATAGCTGCATCACAGCTTCACACCTAAAAAACAGGCTCCTGCCTTAGAGGATTTATTTTCTTTTCATGTGCCTGACTGCTGCAGACAATAGAGCTGATTGCCATTGCCCATCAAGCACTGGAAAAACATACTGGTCTGAGAGAGAGTAGGTCTGCTTCCTTCTGAATTCTTGAGGAGTTCATGCCCTATAAACTAAACCCACAAGAGATGCAGGAGAAGGTGTCAGGATAACTCTGCTGGGAGACAGGGAGCAAAGCCAGGGACCAGAACTGTTGGATGCACCCAGTGTCAGATATGGCAAGACTAAATGCAAAGAAAACTTCTCTGTCAGATGTTAAGACTGTCTAAATTAAACAACTTCTTTTATGTAGCTTCCTAGCTAGCATCTAGCCAGCCTTGCACTTTTGGTCCACTTATTTGGTCTCCCCAAAACCAGGGGAGATTTTCATTCAATTAAATACCACATTAAATACCAAAACTACCAACAGTGACTGACAACTCCAGCGGACTTGACATCACCCTTACCCTCCAAAACACCACTTTATCTATCTAGCGTGATACACAACATCTCCACACATCCCCCCAGCACCTGGACTGGAGTGCAGGATGCCAGCTTAGCTTTTCTGCTGTCATATATTATCTGTGAGAATTTCCGCTGCACAAACACTTCGAGACAAAGCTGGCACATAAGGCTTGCCAGGGTGCAGGAAGGTTGACAGCAGTAGGATATTTATAATACTGAGTGGAACTCAGTATTTTGGCCTCCTAAGAGCTTTAGGAACATGCAGCAATATATTATGAACAACTTAAGTTGTTATAAAAGCTGTTTTTAACACAGAGGGATATTTAAATTTGCAAATCAAGGTCTGTTTTCAATGCAGATTGGAAATCTATATATAAGACATCATGCATCTCATGGAGCCAAAGGAATGAAGAAAACCTAGGGAGACTTTACATTTTCATTGTTCTCAGAAAAATGTCAGCCTAAAAGCACACCTAAAATGTGATAAAATAGTTATTCTGCTGTGCCAGGGACACATGCAGCCCCAAACGAAGCGGGCAGGGATCACAGAATAAACACTGCCTCCCCACATCCCACCCTCCTGAAACGACTCCTGCGCTCAGCCAGGCTCCTGTAACCAGCCTTGCAATAACACATGAGTTGCAAAGGTATTTTCAAGGCCTCCCAGGCACCGTTTCCATTCTGTATTTTCCCACAGGTGCGTGCACACTGGTGGGAATGGTTGTTCTGGAAGAGCTCCTCACCTCTCCCTTCCCTGCGACACTCCAGAGCTCTCTGCTCTAACATCCTGCTTCTCCAGTCACTTCTTAGGGGGGTCTAGGCAACCAAGATACTCTGCTTTCAGTAGTCAGCAATTACTCACCTTTAGAATCATAGAATGGTTTGGGTTGGAAGGGACCTTAAAGCTCATCCAGTTCCAACCCCCCTGCCAGCAGCAGGGACACCTTCCACTAGACCAGGTTGCTCAAAGCCTCATCCAGCCTGGCCTTCAACACTTCTTGGGCAACCTGTTCCAGTGTCTGACCACCCTCACAGTGAAGAACTTCTTCCTAATATCTCATCTAAACCTCCCCTCTTTCAGCTTAAACCCATTTCCCCTTGTTTTGTCATTAACTGCCCTTACAAAAAGTCCTTCCCCAGCTTTCTTGTAGCCCCTTCAGGTACTGGGAGGCCACTAGAAGGTCTCCCTGGAGCCTTCTCTTCTCCAGGCTGAACAGCCCCAACTCTCTCAGCCTGTCCTCACAGCAGAGCTGCTCCAGCCCTCGGATCATCCTTGTGGCCTCCTCTGGACTTGTTCTAGCTGCTCCAGGTCTCTCTTGTGTTGGGGGCTCCAGAACTGGACGCAGTATTCCAGGTGGGGCCTTACAAGAGTGGAGTAGAGGGGCAGAATCACCTCCCTCGACCTGCTGGACACGCTTCTCTTGATGCAGCCCAGGATACAGTTATTGGCCTCTGGGCTGCAAGCGCACATTGTCTGCTCGTGTTCAGCTTCTCACTCACCACCACTCCCAAGTCCTTCTCTTCAGAGCTGGTCTCAAGCCATCTTTTGATGGCTTTCTTACAAGCCCTAAGGAATCCTTGCATCACCACTATAAATTACACGGGAGTTCACTCCGTTTACAAATGAGGGAGATCCACGGCAAATTAAAGAAACATGTTTGTTCTTGAGACAGGAGTTCTGTCACTGCAGGCAAACAGATCTGTGGGTAAGACACAACATCCACAGGTATATACTGAGGATAAATCATTGTCCAACCTCAAAAATTTACATCTCTCTCTCTCTGCCTCATTCTTCCTGAATGCCTGTAAAATAAAGACTTTCACTGAAAAGAAATCCAATAAACTGAACTGAGCTTAAAGAATTTACTTCCATTCCCACACCAGGGAGTTTATAATCTGCATGTGGGCTACACAGGCACCTGGCATTATTAATTTTTAAGGATTGAACCCATGATATTGCAAATACAGTGTAAAAAGGCTGATCTCCATGCGGATATGAGTCCATTTTGTGACTTAAAGTTGGACACCTGTTTTGGAAACAACTATTTTATCAACAGACTCATCACTTCCTGCCTGACCTGAAGAACTCTGCCTCTTCTCTGTTTTCACTGTCCCTTTGGCAATCTTTATGATTAAGTTTGGGTTTTTTGGAGAGAATATTCCAAAAAGTGAACGCTGGCTGGACTGGTATCAACTGGTTTTGGAGTTTCAGCTATTCCAAATCACCCCCAAACTCTCAACCCCCTTCTAAATAATGATTAATCTGAATTACACTTCTCAATGAAAACAGCAAGGAATTAATGATGATGCTTTAATTATGCTCTACATACAATAAACCTCCATGCTACACAGCCCAATACCAAGATGATTTTAAGTTATTTAAATGGAAACCAAACAACTTCTTTTCACTGGATGACTTTCTTACAGATATTTTGCTCTTCCTGCAGTACTTGGGAGCTCTGGAGTATATAATTAAAGAAGAAGAACATCATTTGTCAGAAGCACTACATAATAAAGTTCCTTGAACTTCTCAAGCAGTTCAGCAAGAGTGCCAACAACAGGACACACTGTTTTCTTAACAGTTTAAGCAACAGTATTTCATTGTCTCTTATCCACATATACAGCCTAAATGCATAAAACCATATGGAAGCAACAATTTAAAATGGACATGAAATAGAAGTTCTCATTTCACTGTTTATACAAGCTCCTGCTCAACTCTGTGCTCACAAAGTAACTCACCGATGTCTATCGTGCGTTTAGCATGTATTGCTCAAACACTCAGCAAAATGGGGGCTTAAAAGTAGTTTATTCTTCTCCTAAACATAGAGCTTTAGTCTGCATACCACTAAATTTCTTTAGAAGTCTTGATAGCAGAAAAAATCAACAGGCTCTAAGCTTTTGTCTGCCTTTGTTAAAATAAAGGCAAGGAAAACAACCCCAAACAGTTCCCCTCCCTCTCCCCCAAAGAGGCTCTGCTTGAGACAATTCCTTCCAATAATTTGCACAAACCCCAATATTTAACAAAGCAGGACAATTAATTCCCATAACTGACACAAAACACTCGTGCTGGAACAGAAGGGAACATTGTGACCCACATACACACAATGGAGTTAATAATTAAGCTTTTTTTGACAAGAATATTTCTAGAAATAAAAGTACATCAACAGTAAGGAGCTAAGTAGTAACACTTGCACCGGCTGTTCACCTCTGGGGGAGTTTCCAGAAACCCTAGGATACAGTTTATAATAAAGGGAAAAAAAGGGGCATTTAGTTAGGCAAACTTCAAATAAATAACAGACATTTGGGGAAAATTCAAAAGCCAAAGTCCATTTTACAGATGCAAATCTCAAGACAATGGGAGTTTCAGTGTTGGAACATGACGTGAGCACGTTGCACAGGTTGGAAAACAATCCTGCTGTTGTCCAGCACATGGAAATCCTCCGTGCCAAGTGCTACCAAACTATTTCTTGTCATAATTTAACTTTTACCCAACTTTGTTTACAAGTTAATTAGTTCTGGCTTCCAAGTTCTACTTGTACCAAATTCAGATTTCCCTTCCCACACACGGCCTAATTTTTTTTTTTTTTTTTTTTTTTTTAAACAGCTTATTGCTGCACCTCCCCATCTGACAAACTGCAAAACCCACAACATGCAAGACAGGAAAAACCTGCTTTACCACAGAAAAGAATTTGCTAATTAGCTTTATAATCTTATTAAATAGAGCAATAGATTTTATAGCAATATAAATCATCTACTAACCCTGCTAGATTTTCTACTCTGGGATGATCCATGCACGTCTTCCTCATAACCATTGGTCTGTTATGGAAGGAAAAAGGAAAAAGGAAAAAAAAAAAAAAAGGAGAGAAAAAAAATTTATCCTGACCCAAAAGGGAATTAATTTTTAGCACATGTCATCACTTACAAAAGGCAAAGGCAGAGAGAGAATTTTTCAAAGATATAGCAGGAAAAGGAGAAGTGCACGACTAGGTCATGAACATTTATGTGTGTCTATCAGTACCCATATACCAGCCAAAAATGTCAAGGATACTCCCACTTGCCTTTTTTGACCCCTTTTTTTCTAGTTAAGAAACACTTTTGCTTTCCCTGTTATTACTGCACTATAGCACCTGTCTCTTCAAACACTCTGTGAAGGGAACACAGGACAAAAAGGGGATGTTAGGGGATGAGAGACTACAACAGAAGAAATTTATCACTGTAGTCACTTCTACCTCTGGCAGCCAAGCAATTAAAAAGCAGCAAATTCACAGAATTATTAAGGTTGGAAAAGACCTCTAAAATCATCAAGTCCAACCGTCAACCCAACACCACCATGCCCACTAAACCATCTAGCAAAATAATTAATTCTAAGATTATATGTGTGAAATTCAGTTTAGTAAACATGTAATGCTATCTGAAATCTCTTCTTTTTCACTTTCCCCAATTACATTAAAATTAAACCCAGATAGTGACCACCTGCCACATCCCAGTCCAAAGATTAAGAAGAGATTTCAGTCAGTTCAGCTTGTCCTCCTCACGCTCAAGAGCCAGAATTGTTGTCATTAAGAAGATTTTCTCTCAAAGGAGAAAAAACAAACGGGATCAGAACGAGCGTTTCACAAGCAAAGTGAGATGCTTCAAAGTCCCCACGGCAGCAGGGTCGGGAATAAAATAAGAACAATCATAACGATGCAGTTTTTAGTCTGGAAACATGGTGTTGAAGAAAAAAGGACAGCCACAAAAGTCACCTCAATGCCATTAAAAGCTCTAGATTTCTCAAGCAATTTACCATTCTGGCATCACTTCACAACAAGGCCTGGTTTAACACTGAAAACGAGCAAGCACTCTGCATATTTGAGGTGGGTTTTTTAGTGAAAATTTAATTAGAATTTCTATTCAAATTAAGTTTTTAACTCCAAGTTTTAATGCATTCCCAAAACGAAAATCCACTAAATCTAATTTGAATCCATTTCCAAGCAAAATATTTATTAGATATTATACAGTGGCTTCCATGAAAAATTAAACAAATTAACTTAGAAACATGTTGAGACCCAAACTGGTAAAACAACTTGTGGGAAAAGCTCAGACTCTACTGAAATGCAACATTATCACCACAAATGAAGTGCCAACATCCAGTTTCTCTTTTTCAAGCAGTGATGTGAAATACTGCTATAGCCTTCTCACACAGCTTGGCTTATTTCCAATTTTTACTTCTTTTTTCTTTTTTCCAGGCTCCTGGAATTTCTCCAATACCCTCCTGAAGAATGGTTCAAGTGTTTCTCCAGCAACCGAAGGCAGCACTCCCGCTGCAGCCTCAACAGCGCTGTGCAGACCTGTTACCTCCACTGCCCCTTTCCTTACTACACTGAGGAACTGTTTGCCTTTTTTTCAGCAATTTCATATAAACTAAATGTAATCTCAGATTACCTGAACCATTCCTCTGGCAGAATTCCTTGCTTTGCAATAGTATATCTCATTTTTTCCCCCAAAGGTGGTATTCCTCATTTATTTTTACTCTTATTCAGTTTTGACATGTATCTCCTCTCAATCAGGCCCTCAGACACATGGTGTGAATGTTGGGATTGTCCTGTGCAGGGACAGGAGCTGGACTCGATGATCCTTGTGGGTCCCTCCCAACTCACAACATCCTGTGATTCTATGATCAGTATTTTTATTCTAACCTCGCAGGAAACCTCCTTCACTCCCTGTACTTGGACAGCTAGGCAATACAGACCCCCATACAACTGTCTTCCCCTTTTAAAGACAGATGATGCTGTCTTAGATGGGAATGGAGCAGATGAGAACCTTTCCAGTTGTCTCATTTTCTAACGAGCTTTTTTTATTTTCCAATTAACTGTGCATTTCATTTACAACAACGAGATCTTGCCCAAGGTTTCACTTAGTGTCATGTAGAGACATGTCAAGAGCCTTATAGTCAACTTATAGTCATAGCTAATGCTTTTTTAATGCCCTTAAATAATTACCCTGTTTAGGGAAATTAAGTTGAATTGTCATAATTAATTCTACACAAATCCAGATTAACTGTTTATTACTCTGTATTTCAGGCACTTCTAAACCTATTTGTTTAATTTGCTCTGTATTGTTCAGATTTCAAACCACAGCTGGGGTCATTTCCCTTGTCACTATCACCCATCCTCTCCAGAAACATTCCCGGCACCTATTTTTGAAGGCAAATGCTCCTTTGATGACATTTGAAGAGCAGAGTCAGTTTTATCAGACCTCGCTGACATTTGTTCTACGCTATGTTAACATGCTAAGCATCTGATCATAACCTTCATAAAAACTAGAAGAAATAAAATTGCATACTGGGGAGGCTAAAATATTCAGATTTTACTTGTTCTCTCTCCATGCACTACTCTTTCCTCTATTTTCCTCTTGCATTTTAATGGATGCATAAATCTCTCTCATTACCATTACGTCTATTTATACCTGTAACTTTTTTTTTTTTTACCTTAAACTCTGGCTAATACTGCTCCTTCAGGCGTTCCCAATCCCACATCCAGCTTCTGCTTCTCTGAAAATTCTCTGCTGATTTCCAATGTACTGAAGAACCCCAACCCAGCCTGGCAACCTCTTTGTGCCATGAGCAGCCCTTCCCTCCGCAGCAGCAGTACACCACATTGCCCTTGCTCAGGTACTCCTTCCCTCCCTGGAACTGCTCCCCATGAGATTCAGTTAAAATCCTGGCTGTGTGAAAGCACTTTTTTCTTTATCTTCCATCCAGGTTTGGCTTTGCAGTGCTCTGAGTAGTGCCTTATTTGTAGAGGTGCTAGTGAGATCCTGATACTATGCAAACCTACCTTTAAGAAGAGACGCAGCCTTTACTACATCCATATCCTACCAGTATTACTTATTTCTGTGTAATATTAAAGCTCAAATTAGGTTTTGAGTTTTTCCAAGACGTTCTTTATGTACCACACTGACGTAGCTGTTTGGATTACACCTCATTTTGCAGATGAAGTGATG
The DNA here is from genome assembly GCF_000700745.2 of Antrostomus carolinensis. Taxonomy (NCBI): domain Eukaryota; kingdom Metazoa; phylum Chordata; class Aves; order Caprimulgiformes; family Caprimulgidae; genus Antrostomus; species Antrostomus carolinensis. The sequence goes on along the minus strand of NW_010320766.1, from coordinate 29,335 downwards.
CTCAGCATTCTTGGAGACCCAACAAGTCCTGACAGTTACACCGTATCCTTGACATGAGGCTGGTGAGCTCTTACAGCCAACATACTGGCACATATTCTCTTGTCCTATATCACAGTGGTTTTGTATGCAAAAAAAAACCTCTCTGAAACAGTTCCTCAAGATACATACTGCTTTGGAGTAGTTCTTCTTTTTGGTCCTCTCATTCTCTAATCCAGCCTGCAGTGAGATTAAGAATGCAGGATGAAAAGATCAATGAGTTTATGTGCACCCATCCATAGCCAGGCATGCATATCAACGTGCAGAAACATCAGTTCAGTTTTCCTCCAGCTCTACACAACACGGTTCAGTAAGCACACATGAAAATAAAATAAAAAATATCAAATCTCAAAAGTCAAGCGACCAGTTATCAAACAATATTGCTAAAAGTGATGATAGCGCTGTTATATTTAGTAGCCACAATTCAAACCATTCATGCTTGCTAAATTGAGTCAATTAAAAGAGCTACCAGCTGTCTATACTTACTACATCAATACATCCATGCAAAATCCAATGTGTTGGGACTATTTCTGTATGTAGGGCACTCACAAATAGATACATTGCATTACTAATTTGAAGTAGCACAGGGAAAGGAAAAGAGTGAAAAAGCTGGAGAGTGTATCAAACTGCTCTCCTGGGTTTGCTTTCTGCAGAATCCGAGACATCTCTATCTCACCACAGTGCTGTCACACTGCAGCGCTGCTAACAGCGTCAGGAAACTTTTTACACTGAGTTTAAAGTCATAATCCCCACTCTCCCTTCCCTGCCCTTTCTCTTCTTCCAAGAGTCACCTTTATCTCCATGTGTGCAATGCACGTACTTGATCTCGTCTTATTCTTACCTACAGAGTTGGATTTCACCCTCCAAAGCAGAGGAAACAGCTTGACACACAAGCTGCAGCTTTGGTAGGCAGTGTGTGTGTTTGTCCTGCCACCTTTGCTAGATCTACTCAAAAGGAGTTTGTGAGAATTTTATTCCTTTCCTAGTTTACGCTGAAATAAAACCAGACATACCTGGTCAAACGATGGACAGACTGTAGTAGAGAAAGTCTGTCAGGGGAAATAAAAGCTTTCTGCTCTGTCCTGTGGTAACTACAGAACTACTCCTAGCTTAGATCTCTCCCATCATTCATCTGAATGCTTTTCATCTGAACTGTGTCAGAGTAGTAGGCGAGGGAAGCAGCATCTTTGCATCATAGACCACGAACTGCCTCAGGATCATTTCAGATCATCCCGTATCTCAGATCAGCTGTCACAACTGATGTTAGTTTCTTCATGATTAGTTTTTAACGCGCACACACACACACACTGCAATTTGCAGACTAATTCTCACCACTGGGTAGTTGCTGGCATATTCTAAATGAGACTGTAAAGGTAGGAGAGGAAAGAAAAATGAGAATATAAAGGAAGACACTGAAACAAGTCATGGCAATCAAAAGAATCTCCCAAAACAAAAAAACAAACAAAAAAAAAGGCAGAGATATAAATCCCAACTAAAGAACTCTGATAATGCAGGATTTCTCTTGTGCAAAGACACAAGTCAGGAACTTTGGAGCAAACAAAACAAGGGAAATGCAGGAACTCCACCATGAGTGATTAATAACACAAGAGTATTTCATGCTGGATGGTCTTGGATTAGAGACAGCCAGCTGAAAAGTGGGAGAACAAGGACACTTGCAGTAGAAAAGAGACTGAAGAGAGGCTCAAGTGTCTCAATAAGCACAGGATGATGTTACTGAGCTTCCCAAGGAAAAACTGCGTGATAAAGAACCGAGCTTGCAGAACTTCTGAAACAAAACAGGCAGGACACTTTGGATGGGTTCAGGATGAGCCACAGAAAAAACTATTTAAAAAAGCCCCCTCATCACAGCTGAAGGTCTATCTGCAGGAGGCAGAGATACACTCAAGCAAGCACTGTATCAACACATGAGGCCACTGTTTACAGTACACTCACAGCTGTGGAGCTTAAATCAATCTGCTACCCTGGTCTAATCAACAGCTCAAGTGGTTTTGCAGTCCCTGTTTATGGTTGCTCCAACAGAAACACCCAGGCCAGCTCCTCAAAAGCTAACTGAGCAGATCTCTGGTGACCGCAGTTCAGACATCCACTTAAGAAGATATTCCAGGAGAAAATCCAGAGTAAAACTCACTAAAAATTTAGTAGGGTGGCAAAAGCTTCAGGGAGAAATACATTTCTGACATTGGCTCATTTCATTGAAAACTTCCTGTACAGAAAAGAAGCAGAGCTTCAAAAAGCAACACCTAACACCATCACCCCCTCACAACGCAATGAGGGGGTGATGCCAAAGATGCAAGATCAATTTTTCAGAAAATGGAAGTCTTGTAGATCAGTTATAGTCATCCTGCAACTAGGGAAGAAGTCTTCCAATATCAAAAAAATAAAAAAGAAGAGCATTCAGAATTCTCTGACTAGTTTTATAATTTTTTAGGTTGGTCTTTTTTTTTTGGCTTTGTTGTTTTAAAGACAGACAGAGCCAAACCTTCTTAAATAACCAGAGAGAGATGTGGTCAAACTATTAAAAGCATCTACTCTAAATCCATGCCAGGAAAATGATCAATGTATGTTCTATCAGTTCTGAATAAAACAACTACAAGATGTAGAAGGGTAAATTTCAGTTCAGACTCGTGAACATTTACTTTCTTCTACGATCCCAGTGACTCTGGGATCAGGGAAGGAAGCTCTGTCAAACACTTTTCCTGTGCGTGCCCAAGTGTCAGCTTGCATGAGAATATTCACCAAACGCTACTTGATGAAGACAGGAGGGAGTCTGTGGAACATCACTAGAAATACCAGGCTGAAAAGTTTCAACCAGATCCCTCTCTGTCAGGAAAGGATGTTCTCTGCAAAAGGACTGGGTATTTATGGGACATCCTGTGAAGCAGCTGGAGACGGTTGTTCACCAGAGCAGCGGTGGTTCTCGCAGCATGAAGACAAGCTTGGCAGCCCCAGAGACATGCTGCTCCAGGAAAAGAGGTCAGAACAAAAACCCTTCTTCTCAAGGGATGGTGGGGAAGCAGAATGCCAGGCTTCTGCTGTTTAAATATACAACAATAAAACACATGATCGTGTTACAAAAACATCTCAAAAGGAATCAGTGGTGGATTTCCATTTAAAAAAGGATCAGAGGAACAGAGTTCCTGCTATAAATACCGTGCCAGTGTGCTTGTGTTTTGCCAGATCAAGGGACACACAGCTACAGCCATGGTTAAAACAACTCATTTATATTGTAATCACCTTCTAAACAGAAATAATTTCAATTGATGTAGAGATTTCTTCCCTTCAAAAAACACTTTCATAAACATGTCCAAATTTAACTCTAAGTAAAATAAACATCGGCTTTCATGATCAGCTCTGAAGATAAATCTTTTCTCCAAATCTTTGGAGCTTTAAGGCATCTTCTAGCTTTGCAAAGCACTCAAATAAGTCTGCAATCTTAAAGAATAAAGATTTTCACAGCATTTCCTAAGTAGCAATAAGGATTCCACTAAAAAGGGAACAAGGCAACACTTAAAAATTTTAAGTGCATCTTGTGCTGTCTTACAGTGAACTCCATTAGGATCACTGAGTAGGCTCTTAGTAGTAATTCTTTTTATTCTTTAATATTTTTTTTTCATCTTCCAGACTATTTTGGAGGCATATGAGGCATTCCACTCAATCCTTTTCTTCTGGGAATAATTTGTCAGGGGGGCAAAAAAAATAAATAAAAAGGTACCTCTAGCCTAGATAACCATTAGCAAGTTTTTAAAGGAGAAAAAAATCAGTTATTTTATGGCATGAACTCTCCATAGAAGCCAGACACCAAGGTTTACAAAGAAAGATCTTGCTAGGAATGATACAGGTCTTTATAGAAACATAAATATAAAAACAGAACTGATCATTCAGCTTAACCCATGTAACTAGTGCTACTGATAAATTAGGAATCACATCAGTAGAAGAAATTATCCTCAAATACAACAGTTTTTGGCACAATGACTCCGTAAGATAAACCAGTTGCAGCTGATTCACGTTCAGGAGTGTTGAGAGCCTCCTCCATCGAGCTGTTACGGATTGCTTCGGGTTTGCGGTCAGCTGAACACTTCTCCACACGTCTGGGAAGCCGTGAGCCATTCACAACTAGTAAACTGCTTAAACTGTCTTCACAATTACAAGACCTGACTGTGTCTGTGCTAGAATGGAGTTAAGATTTGTGCACGTGTATTTTGAGGGAAAAACTGTTTGAATTTTTCCTACAGATGAGTACTGGTGTGTTACAGCACTCTGAGCTCTGCTCATCCCTCCCTCCACAAAACTCAAGTCTCCAGATGAATTTCAAATATCTCTAAAGCAGTTTTGAGGACAGTGTTTAACCTGCAATTCCAAAGCACTTAAGAATTAATTCCACTGATTATTTGCTTTTTGGTTTCCTGAGCTAATAAGCACTGATCATGTAGTAAGCTAACACTTCCTCTTCCCAAATTCTCAGTATCAGTAATGAAACAGGGGAGCTTACAAGATGCAGACAAGGAATAGCTGCACATATCAGTGTTCTGGCTAACAGTAACACTGGACAGCACTTAGCAGAAAGATTTCTATAGAGTTGCATGCTCTGCTGGTGCTCCTGCACAGTGTCTGACAATTCCCCTGACTGAAAGAATTATTGATCTAGGTGTACTTAAAAAAAAACAACAAACCAAAAAATAAAAAAAACCAAAACCAAACAAACCAAAAAACCCCCAACAAACAAACAAACAAACCAAAACCACACGTGCCTGGAACATGAAACATGTCAAGACCTTGGAAGGATGATATTATCAGAGTACTGTTAATACTGATAATACTGATAATACAGTCTGGTGGCACTGGGGGACAGCAACATCGGTACACACACATGCACACGTAAATTTACCAACCCTGAGGCTTCCACGGCTACCCACTGACATGCGCTCATCTTCATCCGAAGCCTATCGAAGGAAAGTATAAAGACAAGAGAATAATGAAAAGAACACAAGTAACGGGCAGTGAGGTAAATGCTGATGGCTTTGATGGAACGGAAGGAAAAGAACAGACACACAAAATAAATGTATTTTTAAAAAAAACTGCATTATAACTGTCAGCAGAAAGTAAATGAAATCATACCCTGCTCAAGAAACACTGTCAAGCTCCTTACTAGAGGATGGATGACAAACTTGCTGGGGTGTTCCTTGTGCAGACATGGCACTTCAGGACATGGTTTAGTGGGCATGGTGGTGTTGGGTTGATGGTTGGACTTGATCTCAGAGGCCTTTTCCAACCTTAATGATTCTATGCTCTTAGCCATAGGTTGAATAAGCCAACATTAAACACTTCAAGCAGGTTATTTCCCTACCTCCCACCCCCTGCCCCCTTTATTCTGGCACACTTGCAAAAGCTCCCTGGAGTAACTGAGCAGAGAAGTCAGGAAGTGGCTTTGGGGTTTTTACTCAGCTGGGGTGGGGTGGGGAGAAAGCTTGGTTTTTTTCTTTTAAAAAAGGAACTGCCTTCTATATGTCTGTTTTCTTAATTTGAAATGTCTAGCTATAAAGAAAAAGCAAAAGTAGATACTAACCGAGGGATTTCTTCGGGCTCTACGGGAATAACGCTCACTGTCTTCCTACCAAGGCAGCAGAGAAAAAAACAGAGTGAAATGTTGAAAGGACAGACACACCAACAGAGCACTTTCAGAAAGACATAGGCAAACTTCAGCAACGTTCAGGAGTCACTAAGGTGAAACCAAATAACGGAAGGTGGAACTTTGTCAAGTCAAAAAACCCTTTTTCCCTCACTTCTGACCCTATTTCTTCCCCTCTTTTATTCTCCTACACACTTGCACTATTTTTGCAGAAAACTGTATGCAGTGATTTCTTTATTTGTGTCTCAAAAAAACAAGCTTCAAGTACACCTCTCAGCACCTGGGAATCAGAATACTTACAGTGCTTTTGGAATTCAGCTTCCCAGTTTGCAGTCCTTCAAAATAAATCTCAAAAATCTTCTCTTTGAAATAATGTGACAGGGCAATGGGCTCTCTCTAGTGAGTATCCTAGAGTGGCAAGGAAATTGCTAGTAACATGGAGCCAAGTTCACCAAACAAGGATTTGAAGAGACTTGATAGCTTATCCATGAGATTGGAGCACCTTGGATGGATGGCTGGTCCATATGGCTCCAGGCTTTCAACAAGGCATAGAGCAAATTGGTATTTATGCCAATTAATTATCAAGGGTCAAGCAAATCTGGGAGTTTGCAAACTTATCTTCCACACTGGAAGTCAGCTGTTGGGTTTTGCCTTTTTCAGTGTGCGCTGCTGAGCTTGCAGGGCATCACTGTTCAGTTGATCAGATCACTTACGTTTGAAAGACAGTTGAAGCCAATGTCTTCCAGCCCTTTAGCAACTTCATCTTACATTATGGGTGTAAAAACAAGCAGATGTTGCTAACGGCCAAGTCCAGAACTGGTATTAACTTCAGTGGCTTAGCAAATAGAAAAATCCAGGATGTGGCATTATTGGAAAAAGCGAGCATTGCCATAGTAGCAGTAATAAGGCATCCCAACAGTGACCCTGGACCAGTAAATATGAAGGCAGTTGAAGAACCATGGATAAAACTTGCCCAAAATTTAACTATGGACAGATTTGAGAAGATACAAATTGTAACAAAATCCACAAGAGGTAAAATGAGTGTATATACTCCTTGTTATCACCAGTGGTTTACCAGGTCTATATGCTAAGCTAACCTTCAAGTGACAGGGTGGAGACAGAGGTCTGGAAAAAGAGGTGGCTCTAACCAGAACCTTGCCAGTTTTAAGGTGATCAAAAGCCACATTTCAGGTATTGATGTGGACTGCATGAATCCTTGTGATAAGAGTGGAATTCACGTTTCCAATGCATGAAAACACCTACTTTGTGGGATTTCAAACCCTATGAACTATACAGAACTTCAACATGTAATAGAAGTTGTTCAGCTACGTTGATCAAGGCCTACCATCCATTGCTCGATGTCTCCCCATTTAGTATCCAGACCATAATATTTCTACAGACAGAAAAGGGAAAAAAACAGAGTTTAGATGAGAAAGGCAAACACAGAACATTTAGACATGCACTGACAGGTTTCGGCCAAGCCACGCAGCTCCACACACACAAACATGCTGGGGAAAAGCCACACCAGAGTGTCACCAGAGCCTTCTGCAGCGTGTGCCCAGGAAAAGCTGCCCAGCAAGGGCACAGGGGTGGTTGGGGTATGGCTGGGCTACGAGACAGCTTCTTCATTCTCAGCAGTGCAAAAAACCAGTGCTGCAGGGACAGGAGCGAGGAATGGAATGAGTCTGGAATTCCTGACCCATTTAAGTCAAGCCTCATTACAAGGGAGGCGAAGGCAGAACGCTTGCAGGATGAGAAATGCTGTCAAATCATGTTTACCCTATAGATTTGTCAAAGCAGGAAGACAAGCTGGATGCAATACAACTCATCTCTGTGCGTTATTTACTGTATCCAGAACTCCCCAGAGCTCCTTTTCAGAGCACAAGGCTTCTCGCCTACACTTCAACCATCTTAGTGCGGTGGTACCACCAACGAGGATAGAAGAGGACTTCACCCATCTCAGGCAAGACTGGAAAGCTCTCTGCATTTCAGTACCCATGCCATGCATTTTCTCAGGAGACTGTCTCTTCTGAATCATTCCTCAATTCACAATTTCTTGCACAACATTGGCAACTTCCCTGAACTGAACTTGCATTTCCACCAGGCAGCAAATTGTTCAAAGAGCAACAAGTTTAGCAGGACTTTTCTTCCTCCCCAAGCACACACATACATCGAATGTAGTCTCAGGAAGTTTGCATTTATAATGGTGACCATAACATTCCTGTGTGAAGAAAAATCACCGGCCTAAAGCACAGTAATTGGCAAATGGAAATCCTGCTTAAGGAAGCATAATATGTATTTTAGAAAAATTTAGATTATGTGCTTTGAGGTTCACGTATTTGTGGAAAAAAACAAGCCTGTACTTGCCAGTTTTCAAAAAAAATCAGAAATCTCTTCTGTATTATACTCTGCATTTAGCACTCGCTCAATGGTATTAATGTAATTTAACTTTCACCCTTAAAAACCTCATTCCCTATTTATTAATAAACTAGAACAAACAGCTGTGTGTTCTTAGACACCGTATCATTTTATTCCCACTTCAGAGTTCTTCCTGTGATTCTGTGATTCCTCATTAAAACCAAAATTCTTTCTGTGTTAAGGTCATCTTCATTTTCATCTTAACAGCTCTGGAGAGAAGAGAGAAGTCTGTAATGAGGCAGAATAGGCAGCGGGGTGCTCAGTTACACATCCTGGATAGCCCAAACTGTGTAAGGACCTTTAAATGCTGTCAATTTGGGGTCAAATTGGGAAAAGGCAGGAACCCACAGAAACCCCATTCATTAGGAAAAATATTAGAAAATACATTTTTAGGCCTGTAATTTAAAAACAGGAAATAAATTCACTGCATTGTAGATTTTAAAAGTAAGCAAACCTCTCTCTGGAACAAGGAAAAGAGACCAGGGTTGAACAAGCTCTTTAACCACACCCCTGTGTTCTCAGGGAAGTGTTCCCCTCTGTGCTGTCCCTGCAAAGCGCTCAGTGTGTGCTCAGAGATGTCCAATATCCCTGAGGCAAATGGCACACAAGTGAAATTTTTCCCTTAAACTATGTGAAATTAAGAGTGCCCAACATGAACTGTTGTTTCCTCAAGAGTTACATGTTTCCTCACCAGTGCTCAGACTAGTTATTTCCAGGCAGAAGCATCACACATTCAACAGCCTGTTGTGAAATTAAGCTCTAAGTACATTACATCCTGAAAAGGACCTCTGAAAATGATATGAGCTCCAGCTGGTCCGGATTGTGCACATGACCAGAACTCAGTGATTATATGCTTTGTAGTAAATCAGGTCAGGTAAAGCCTTATCAGAAGCTTTACATCCCCCAAGACATAGAACATTTTCTACCACTAAAAATGAATGTTACAAAATACGCTATGAAATCAAGAGAATCCTTTCTCACGCGTAGGAAGGATTCATAAACATGCTAATAACTTTTGAAAGGTCTGCTGTTTCCTTTTCCTGCCCTCTCTTCTCCTTAATTTCTAACACAGGCTTCTGAATTCAGTTTTGCAAAAGGGAGATGAGGAAACACCCCTTAAAAGACCTGTTATGTCACAAGTTAAGTTCCACTTTCAGTTTTTTCTCCCACCATTTCACGTTACACAGCTACAAGCTTAATATCCCCAAAAGAAAAAATGTTAATAAATGTGATTGCTTTGAGACTATTGTTAATTTATAATCTTTTACACAGCACATCTCACACTGGACTGAACTGGCAGAGTTTGAAGTATCAGGTGCTTTCCCCATCAGCCACTTCCCTTCTCTGTCTAAGCTGACTGTCCTGCTCTGCCCCGAGGTGCCTGCTTTGAACAGTAAAAGGAAGAAATTGTGCTTATCCATTCATTTGGTTTTTAGTTTAGAAGCCTTTGCCAGATTCAAGTTGCCTTCTACCCTGAAAAGTGATATTACAATTAAATAATTAATGATGTTAATACCATTGAGAGAGAGAATTCCAGATCAGATTTGCTCACTAAGTGATTGTGAAAACGCTAGACTTGCAAACTCGCTACGGGATGTTGCGAGGCTAAACCCACTTATCTTCTCATCCACGTCAGGGCACCACCAGTAAACAACCTCCTTGTCTCCCACGGGGCTGTGTTATGTACCAGAGGATTAAATTAGTTCCTATAAAGGAGATTGATAACGAGCCTGTTGATCCATGGGCAGATGTTCATTTGAATCACTCAAGTACGTAGTCAACTCCACAAATAAAAAAACAAGAGTAAGATATATTTGTTGCCAAATTTATGGGGGTCAGGACTAAATACCAGAGCACATGATTTGAGTAGCTATCTTCATATACATACGCACTTGAAGAGGAGAACAGCATTTCCAAGAAGCACAGGCACTGCTAGGTCAAGCGAGTGAAACATGCAGTTAAGGCAGCTGGAGTGCCAGAACAAAACAAACAGGCTGTGGGTTTAGGACACATTTATCATTCAGCAAGCAATTTAAAAATAAATAAATACATATAAATCTCAGGGGGAAAAAAAAAAAAGAAATATTCAATAAGGTAGAAAATGGCAGGCTTGGAGAAATATGTGTTTTCTCCCTCCCTGCAAAGTCTCTTTGGAGCTATTTCTCTTTCTAGGTACCACCCAGTTCACACGCTGGAAGTACACAACAGACAAACCCCAAAAGTCTGTTGTTACATTGCACATGACCTCAGTTACAGCTCTTATTACTGTTATTATTATCTTTGCCATTGTTTGGAACTATGAGATGGAAACTGGGAGGAGGGAAGAGAGCATGACTTTTAAATCAAGGTGAGAGAGGATTAAACGATATAAAAACATTGACAATGCTTAGGTCACATCAGAAGAAAGGCCAGACAGATTATTTACCAAAAGATTATGAATTCAAACACAGCATCCTTGATTTACTTCAATGACTTTCTGCAAACAAAGTCACCTGAAAGTCATTCTTCCTGCTGGCACCCATTAGGTGCTTGCCCAGCCTGAAATACGTTCAGGAACACCCGTGGCCTTCACCTCACAAATGGCCGCATGGATCTGAGTGACACGAGGAGCCACCATACCCGCCTACGACGGCCGGTTTGCCCAACTGCTCCTCTGCTCATTGCTTATTCCTTGCCAAAGAGGCTGTAGAATAAATTATATTAAGTGCCTGACCAGCCACATTTTACACAGGTCATCTTCCCCCACTCCCCTTTATTATCCACCCCACAAGCCTACGGGAGGGACAGAGGGAACTGTATGGGAAGACAAAGCCTGCTGTGCATCTTCCATACTTGAGAGGTTGTTCTGAGATGTTAGCAAGACTCACAATGTGAGAACACACTCATGCAAACAAAAACGAAAGACAGCAAGCCCTACCTTCTGAACTTGATAGATCTAGGGGGAAAGGAAAGAAACAAGGAAACAAAAGCTAGCGTGAATGAATAAATAGCAACGCAACATTACATAGCTCATTCTAAAAGGGAAAAAAAAATCATTTATACACAATATACAGCAAAACATGAATACAAAAAAGTGCACATCCAAGCCCTGTAGAGGCAGGTAAAATGTAAGCAGCATTTACATTCCAGGTCATAGAATCCCAGACTGGTTTGGGTGGGAACGGACCTGAAAGCTCATCCAGTTCCAACCCCCCTGCCAGCAACAGGGACACCTTCCACTAGACCAGGTTGCTCAAAGCCTCATCCAACCTGGCCTTCAACACTTCCAGGGAGGAGCAGCCACAGCTTCTCTGGACAGCCTGGGACACTGTCTCACCACCCTCACAGCCAAGAATTTCTTCCTAATATCTAATCTAACCCTCCCCTCTTCCAGTTTCAAGCCATTAACATCCAGCATTCCTGGTCTCATACTCGCTAGGCTCTTGGAGGCACATTTGCTCCCTCGACTTTGCACCAGAGCAGATCTTAACCCAGCTGTGAGCTAGGAACTCTCGCTTTTCCAGCCTCCAAAACAATGGAGGAACAAATATTCACCTGGGGTAACGAGTGTGCATCTCTTGTACCATCACAACAAAAGCAAATGGCATTAAGTACAGTTCTTTTAAGGACAAATTTTGTCCTCAACTAATGAAGCAAAGTCAGGAAAGCAGCAATGCTGTATATCTTACAACTGTGTACAGCAAAGGGGCAGCCTGCACATATATTGCCAGCATTAGAGGCTTTTTCAATTTTTAATGTTTTCACAGAGCCTCACACCATTCTCAGGCCCCATTAAATGCACTGCTGACTCTACAGAGTTTTCCCCATCGTCTTGGACCATTTTAATAATACACAAAAGCATGACAGCCACTCTAATACATCTGAATTTTGTTTAAGTGGAGAACCACCCTTGAGTGATCTGTAAATCCATGTGAAAACAGAAAATATGGGGGTTTTTCTTGCCTCTGTCCTAGCATTTCTAAAGCAAGAAAGCCCTCTTGTTCAAAAACACCTCACTGGCTACACAAACCCAGAAGGAAATTTCAGCTTCATCCTCCCCACTTCTCTACTGAACACTGAGCTTTGCATCCATAGGAAACGTATCACAGCTCTAAAGGCCCTCAGCTGCCTGTCAGCTTATCTCCCTGGATGAGCACTAATGCTGGATAAACACCAACACCAGCCCTCTGCTCTACGAGTACAACCCAGAGGGAACAGCACGTTGCTCTGACCCCAGTCTGTCAGCGGGGTAGTCAGTGTCCTGTATTTCGGGATATTCAGTGGATCCCTGTCATCCATCACTCTTCTGGGCCATCTCAGGTGAACCCAGATCCCAATGCTGGGAAGTAGAACACACTTGTTTCAATCCCTGCCTCCATGGTCGGATCAGGTTCCCCTTTGTGACCACGAAGGACAACTGCAGAACCCAGCTTAGTAGCTCAGAAGCATTAATTCCTATTCCTACAAGCACAGGGAGGGGGGGGTAACCAAGACCCACCTTTGAAGCTAGCATTCCCACACACTCATCACCTCTTGCTACCTTTTATAATACCTTTTACTAAGAAAATCTTGCAGAGGAAAATGAACTAAACCCTCCCACAGTTCCCAAGACTGCATACTGACTGTGATCTTTTGCTTCTCCACCGCACACAGACTGCTGTCCATCCATACACAGAAGCCAACCACCACTGTTTCAGAGGTGACAATCACCACGTGGCTGTTTAACCTTTAACTTCCCATGTTGTTGTTTCATCCACGCTTTGGTAAGTCTTCTTTTCCAAACCTCAATGCTTCAGGCTTGGCACACTTAGGTATTCCTGTTGAGTGCACAGCAAGACACACAAGAGGTCTTGTGTCCAGGACCCAGATTGCCAATGGAGAAGATAACAACGAGGTCCTTGTTTAGGGCCAGACACCACAGAGGGGAACAGGGACAAAGCCAAGTGCATTATTGTGACTGTTCTGTTATAGAAAACCTGGGATTTTTTTGGTCATCCATTAGCTAACAGGCATTACAACAGCTCTGCTCCAGTGACTGATCTCTCATCAGCGTACTGTCCTCCTTAGTCAGTGTGTTACAGGAAAAACCAAACACTTCTAAACAATAATGTCCACCACAGCTATGCCCCCTACGAAGAGCTTAACAGAGTCAACAGACATTTAATCAAAAAACGCTTTAAATAGCACTTCCAGGTATAATGGTATGACAAGAAAAATGCCTTTTTGTCCACAGTATTAGTGGCAGACTGCTTTCCTGGTTTCCTCATCATATGAGGTTTCCCACAAAAGTAATGTTTTTCATAGAAATTTGTGAATAGGACAGAACAAGCTAGTGAAGCATGGTTAGATGGCAACAGAAGGCAGAAATCCAGAATCTACTAAAAAAACCTTCAACATTGCCCCTTTTCAAGTCTTCCTGTGCATCTTCACACTGGTTGTATAAAATAGATTTAGATTAACCATCACAAACCTCCATCACAATTCCTCCCTGCATATGCAAGCACCAAGTTTCAGTCTCTCCCATTTAAGCCACGAGAATTCTGCTTTTCTCTAGTTTTTCCTGCACTGCCTGGGATTTTAAATGCCTTCAAACAATCCCCAATGCCAGCTGCGCCATGGGACCCACTGACTAAGATCAGACTTGCAGGCATCAAATTCTAGCAAAGGAAAAAGGGGCCCAAGTCACAGTCAACAGGATGAGTGAGCAAACCAAGAGTGTTTGCAAGTCTTTTTCCCCACATGAACTTGGCTTTAGTACATTTACTAAATTTACAGGCTCAAGGAACTGACATGGAAAAAAGAAGCTCACAACAGAAAGTACTGGTAATATATTTTATTCCTAAAGAAATATGAATCCAAAGGAGAAAAAATACGTGCAAATGAGTATGCTGGGAAAGAACCAATTTGCAAAATAGCAAAGGCAAGTTTTGTGCTGCAAGGAGACAAGCACAACGCACTTGCCTTGAGCTAAAAGGACAGGCTCATCTGCTGTGTAAACTGGCAAGCAAGAATCTTACACTCCAGATTAAGGAGTAGGAGGAGATCATTCTCTTCTCACTTCAGGCACTAGTAGCAGTTTAAATTGTGGCCTCCAAGTGTCAGTCCTCAAAGAGACATTCAAAATCTTGCCAGCAGAACGACACAGGAGGTACTCCTACATACAGTGTTCTCTACAGTTAGCTGCAGCTTTCACGTGTCTTGAAACACTACTGTTAAGTATTTCTTGGGGAAAAAAAAGGCTTTAACATATCTTATGTCAAGCTTCCAAGAACAAAAAAAAATTCTTCTCTCTATTTTACCTGGTAGCCCAACAAGAATTAACAATTTGTTACTCAGAAAAACAGAGATGACAACTCCTGACTTGCTCTTCTGTGTGAATTAAAAATAAATATCACAGATATTAAAAATAAATATCACAAATATCTGAATGCACACAAGCATTTGTCTCAGTACCAAACCCAACTCTACACTATGAGCCAAACGGACTGGCCTTAGACTCAGGAAGTGTAAAACCAAACGTTCAAAGACCATGGCAGCATGATGTGGTGATAAACACAGGACTTATCAGTGATCTGATTCCCACCAGCTGAGTGGGCACCAGTGGCTTGGAAACAGGCAAGGGAACCAGTGTGTATATATATATATTATAACTGCCCTTCCAGCTTAAAACTTGCATTGGCATTGCCTCCCAGGAGAGCTCTCCTGTACTGACTTCCCATGCACAGAAGTGTACTAGAAAACCTACTGTGACCTCCAGGTTAATTATTTACAACTCTGGTGGATAACAAGAAAGCAGCACAGAATCAGATGTCAGAAATATTCAAGCAGTTATGTTTACTAGATCTGTGCCTCATGTCCAGGAACCTCTTCTCTACTAAATATATGATTCTATACACATCTGTGTGATTCAAGAGTGACCACTACCTTTACCTTCCTAAATTAGCATATATCAGATCATGATTCTTGCGCTCACTTTTCTTTCTTCATCTTCAGAAAACACTTCCCATTTACCTAGTTTATACTTTCCTATTAAACTTGTACTCACGCTCTCCTCCTTACCTTCTTATCACAGAATCATACAATGGTTTGGGTTGGAAGGGACCTTAAAGCTCATCCAGTCCCAACCCCCCTGCCAGCAGCAGGGACACCTTCCACTAGACCAGGTTGCTCAAAGCCTCATCCAGCCTGGCCGAGAACACTTCCAGGGAGGGGGCATCTACAACTTCCTTGGGCAACCTGTTCCAGTGTCTGACCACCCTCACAGTGAAGAACTTCTTCCTAATATCTCATCTAAACCTCTCCTCTTTCAGCTTAAACCCATTTCCCCTTGTTTTGTCATTAACTGCCCTTATGAAAAGTCCTTCCCCAGCTTTCTTGTAGCCCCTTCAGGTACTGGGAGGCCGCTATAAGATCTCCCCGAAGCCTTCTTCTCCCTGAAAAAAAAATACCCATTGGCACACTTACCCTTCTTTGCCAGGGAATGAGATGCCAGGTGATGAGATGATACCACCTCTGGAACACACCTGCAGTCCTGCAGCCCTCCCCCACCACAGCAAACAGCAGCAGCCTGCCACAGTAACTTTCCCACATCTCACACTGCAATTCAAAGCATTGCCTTCCAAAAGTCCATCTATTTCTGCTACATAATTTCTCCAGTAATTGTTCTACCTCAGCAGGATGTTGCTTCACATGAAGTTTCCAGAGGAATATTTAGTCACCTTGTATTTCAAACCGAGTTTTATTAAAGCTGTCCCTCTGAGCACACACAGCACGAGATGAACGGCACGCTGGTGAGAGGTACACCAGCCTGAGCCCACACCTGCACCAAGTGTCCTCACCACCATCTACAGCCAAGCTTTAGATGCCAGGAGCTCCTCATTGT
>NW_010320766.1:7700-13352 GCF_000700745.2 Antrostomus carolinensis | reverse complement strand
GCTGAAAGGAGCTTATCAATAGCGTAGCTGATGACAAATACAATTTTAAATTTACAAAAGAACAGACTCTGCAGCAATTTCTGCCGACAATTAAGTGTGCTACATGAAATAATTCCTGCCAGAAGAGGAGCTCAGCATGATATCATATAGCCCTCACCACTTACCACTGAGCTTTACTACACTGTGGTGACCAATCTTTGGTGCACTCTTCACATATGGCTAGCCTACAGAATGAGCACAGGGTGTTTTAATAGCTTCCTACCTGCAGGAACATTCATAACAGAACAAAAATCTCAGATGCCTGGTGCTTTTACATTGATATTTCTTTTGTAATGGAAACAGAACATTAGTTAAATCACATACATAGACTCATGATGCAAAAGTCACTTAATTATTCTTAAAATGAGGAAGATGAAGCACAGATTGGCTATACTGCCATGTTTATCGCTTGTTATAGTAACATCTGGAAACTTTTAACTCAGACCAACAATATAAATATATTCTCAAGTAATCCATGCTCCACAAGAAGCCTGTCAGGGCATGCACAGTGCTTTAAGCATGAACAAGTACGTACACATGCAATAAACTTATTTATTGCTTTTTAACTCCTGTAACTGGCTCTCAAAAGTCTTTGAAGAAGTAAAGCAAATGACTTAAAATTCTGGTTATTCAACATAGCAGTAATGGGAATGTGCTACTTATTCCTCTGAAAAGTTTGTGAAGGAAAATGAAGATGGCAGACAACGAGCTGTAGAGACACCAGTACCACAAGATGTTCTAAGGGGTAGGTGCCAAATCTCTCGTGTTGATCGCTGCTTGTAATTTTCTACGTTTATGTTTTCTTTTATTATATCTATAAGATACTTTTAGCAATTAAAAGCTTCCTGCAGCCGTTCTTACTCACTCTACCTTGCATCTAGGAGCTGAGATTAAGCTATTTGGAAAAAAAAAAAATAATAATTACAGACTATCCAAGCTTGCAAAATATTAAGTAAACGTGTAGTCAAATTATGTAATTTATGCCAATGAAATTACAAAACAGATTGTAGTGGATAACTGGCTTGGCTTTCACTGAATTTGTTCTTTCAGAGTGACATCCTGTACTTTGCGATTTCTCTCCATACAAAGAGGTTTTCACAGATTTTCAGACTGCTAGCTCTTCAGTTATTAACTGCATGAGCACACACAAAAGCTTTAGTTTTCATACTGAAATTTCCATTTACTAGGACACCCTTTATAGCATCAGCATTTAATTTTCAAGGGGGTCATCAGCTCCATTAAAGTTATCTGCAAATTAGACGGTAGCACCACCGTCAGCTGCCACGACACCCATATTTAGTTTGCTGCCCAAACAAAACACCCAGTGGTTGTTTACCATGGATCTTCCAAAGGCTGCTCGGCAAGTCCCATCACTCAGGCTGTAGGCACGGAAGGCAGCTTGACAGTACCTTGACAGATGCTTATCTGCAGCTCAGGCTTTCTGACTGAGGTACAAGTTGCGAGAAACATCCTTCAAAAAGCAGCCAACTGCAGCAGAAAAAGGTTCTTCTCTCTCCAGAGCACCGTGCTTGCAGCAATGCTCCCCCACAGCTCCTGCTCCTGGTGTGTCTGCAGGAACATCTAACCCTGCTGTGGCTACAGGGTGCTCAGGCACATCCAAACGTGCCTCGACTAGACGAGACGCTCCAGCACAAGGCTGAGCACGGGCAAACTGCCTGACTGCTTCTGTTCCAGGCTGATTACTGCAGCCTGCCCCAACACCAGGCTGCTATCACATCCTGATTCACTGCTTTAAAGTAAAACTGAATCCTTCTCTGAGCCCTAAAACACAGATGTACATTTATTCTTACTACATATTCCCATTGCTGTGTCCACTGCGAAGGGACTCCAGTCTTAGCAGAAGAGACTTGTGTGCGACTCTGAGGATGGGGTATGTGTGCTCAAGTGGCTTCTCTCTTAACACCCACCCTCTGCCCCAGACTCCTTACTCCTTCCCTTTCCTTCAAAATCCATTTGAAAAAATTAAATTACGATAGGTCCTGTTACATCTACTCTGCTGTTTCATTAAATGCACATCAAGACATGCAAGTTTTAAGCTCTTCTGGTTCTCGTCACTAGTTTGGTCCACCTGTGCCAACCCATTTTTACAGCCCCATTCTAATAGCACTGCTTTAGCTTCCAGAGCTTCAAAACAAATTCTGCTCTCAGTTTCTTGGACTGGCGAGAATGACATTTAGTACAGCTCCTACTTGTGAAACACAACAGGAACAGAACAAACCTTCTTGGTCCTTACAGTCATTCCTCCACTGGAAGCCTGTGATCTCCCAGACGCTGACATGCAGAGGCACAGAAACTTTGCTGATGGTATAAAAACAACTAGCTCTTCTAGAATCTGAGAGAGACTACACCAGGCATTCGATTCAAACACTCTGGAGAAGGTAATGTTTTGCCAAATTCAGTTTCTATCATTACTTCTGCTGAGAGCAGACCATCATTTTTACAAATGGAGGCGACCACAATGCCAGCTTCACAGCAATGAAACAAAACAACTTGGAAGTTATCAGTTATACAAGGGCCAAGAGTCTTCCATAGTCATTAGGTTTTTAACAAAGTGATAAGAATCCACCCCCCCAATGCACACACAAACAAGCTGCATACTTCAAAGTTGAATATTAAACAATGAGTACTAACTAACCACCAGTATTTTCTCTGAGTAATTATACTGACTTCACCACGATAAAATTCATGCCACAATTCATATTATTTCCAGGCTATTTTATTTGCTATCCTACGATCAACGTTAGCTCCATGCAGACTATTAATGTTTCAACAAAATGTAGATTAGCCCTTTCTTCCAGGATTATATTCAAGAAAGAAGATGATTAAAACCCCTCCCCAAGCCTTGACCATACCTCTTTCTGCTGCCTCTCCAGTTCTTTCATTCGGATCTCCCGTGCCTCTGCCCGCGCCGCTCGCTTGGCTGCGAGTCTTGCTTCAGCCTGTGAACGAGAACACAGCAATGAAATAAAAGCTGGAGAATTCAGTGTGAAACACACTTGTTAAGCAGGGAATGAAATAAGGAGACTTGACTCGGCAAGACTGTAAACACATCTGTAGGAGTTAATTCCCTATTGCAAGTAATGGCCCTGCCTTCCCCGAGTAATACACCCTTGTGTAGGCACCACTCTCGGTTAGCAGCAGTGTTTAAAAGTGCCCTGCATTTCTTTAATTACTGTTTGCGTGGACAGAGAGGCAACAGCGAGATTTATTTAAGAAGGGAGGGTTTTGCTCTTTCTCTCCCCGCTGCCCCCACCACGGCACAGATTATTTTTTATTGATTAATTAAGTTGACCAATGGTAAACATATTATGAGCCATTTTTGCTAACCGCTGACGTTGCACACACATACACGGGCACAGCAGTTAGGTAAACACTGCTGTTCAGCATGACTGTGCACAACTAAGGCTGAAATGATGGAGGTGAGGGAGTGGGGAACCTGAGAAAAATGTACTAACTCATTTAAAGTCTCCAGACATCTGTATTCATGTCCAAACCTCTCTGGAGTGGAAATCTGCCAAGAACAAGCCTCTCAGGAGATCGACAGTGCTTCCTCATTTCAGCCCAAGTTGGAAGTGCTGGAACATGCTATAAGGTAACATTTTAAATATTCTGGTTTTAATCCCAGGCAAAATCAGTTAAGTTTTATGGAGAAAAAGATAAAATGAGCTCAGGCTTGGTAGAGTGTAACTGCAAGCAGCTCACCCCAGTGTAATTCAGAATGGCTCAATAGGGAGCCAAAGGCATTGCTCAGCTAGTCACCCCAGCGTTACACCCAACTCTGCTTCTGAACCCTTTTACTGCAAATACATCACCCAATTTAACAGCAAAAACTGCAATAACATTAAAGTCAAGCATACAGAAAAACAAAACACCAGCGCTTTCACTAGCACTTCTAAACAGAAGGAAAAGCAGAAAAAATAAAAAGAAAGGGGTAATTTCTTTTTCCTTCTCTGTTTGCCACTCAAACTTGTGAAAAAGGGTCGCAAACTTCAAAAACACCAAACAAAACATGGAAAATAAAAGCCAAAAAAAGGAGTAGGTTGGTTGAAACTTCCAGCTTACGGAAAAGGGCTAATGAAAACTAAGCACAGCCAGGTACATGGGAAGACTGAGAGCCTCGCAGGGCTGTGGATCTTAAATGCTCACCAACAATAATAAAAACCAAAATATACAGTCACAGGGCCAAAATTTAAGTTCACAGCACCCACGTTCTACAAAACCCCACCAAAACCAGCCCCAATCCCCAAATGGACCAGCTAGAACAAGTCCAGAGGAGGCCACAAGGATGATCCAAGGGCTGGAGCACCTCTCCTATGAGGACAGGTTGAAAGAGTTGGGGCTGTTCAGCCTGAAAAAGAGAAGGCTCCGGGGAGATCTTATAGCGGCCTCCCAGTACCTGAAGGGGCTACAAGAAAGCTGGGGAAGGACTTTTCATAAGGGCAGTTAATGACAAAACAAGGGGAAATGGGTTTAAGCTGAAAGAGGGGAGGTTTAGATGAGATATTAGGAAGAAGTTCTTCACTGTGAGGGTGGTCAGACACTGGAACAGGTTGCCCAAGGAAGTTGTGGATGCCCCCTCCCTGGAAGTGTTCTCGGCCAGGCTGGATGAGGCTTTGAGCAACCTGGTCTAGTGGAAGGTGTCTCTGCTGATGGCAGGGGGGTTGGAACTGGATGAGCTTTAAGGTCCCTTCCCACCCAAACCATTCTGTGATTCTATGATTCTGTGAAATACCGCTGCTGTTCTTTAGTTATCAACACCCTCCCTCACTTTCCTGTGTTGCCCCCAGACTCAAACTGGTAGGCAGGCAGAAAGAATCATTTCAACAGCTACTGCGGCAACCTGTTGTGCAAATATGATCTATTTAAATGAACAGAGTTTTCAATTCTTGCAACACTGACAACTTGAGCCTGAAAAAATTACTTGTAACAACAGGAAAATCTTCTCAGAAGGTAAAAGCACCCATGGCAGAAAAAGCAAACGGTTGGTTTTGTACAGAGAGTTGCTCTCTTCAGTCCCTGGCCTGAATTTTGAGGTAACTAGCTCTGCCATGGAAAAAAAACAACACAAACCACATTTGCAGTCTCACACCTAGAGCAGATCTCCACGTTCGTACCCAAAAACCATCTCCTCTCACCATCCCAGGGCCGTTACTTAGGGAGCCAAAGGACAGCAGGCTCCAGGGTGTAGGCATGTGTTACCACAAGCGTCTGCAAGAGACTGTGGCTTCAACAGCACTGACCAACATCAAGCAGTTTGTCCAAAAAACACCCCAGAGCTCTGCTGCTGGGCAGACACCAGGGAGAACCTGGTGTTATGATTTACCTGTGATGTTTGAAATGGTTTATCATATATAAACGTGCTGTAAGATGTGGGTAAAAGGTAAGAAATCACAGTACTGGAACAAGTATGGTATGAGGTTCAACAAGAGCAAGTGCAGAGTCCTTCACCTGGGGAGGAATAACCACATGGACCAGGACAGGCTGGGGGTGACCTGCTGGAGAGGAGCTCTGAGGAAAAGGACCTGGGTGTGCTGGTGGGCAGCAGGGTGGCCATGAGCCAGCAGTGCGTCCTGTGGCCAGGAAGCCAACAGC
>NW_010320766.1:6620-7178 GCF_000700745.2 Antrostomus carolinensis | reverse complement strand
ACTGGATGATCTCCTGAGGTCCCTTCCAACCCCCACCAGTCTGTGATTCTGTGACTTGAAGTGATCCATTTCTGTTTTTCTGAAAATAAATTTCAGTTCCTCAAAGAAGCAAGTACCGTACCTGTATCCCACAGTCGGTACCGCTGTGAACACAGGACAGTGTCAGAGACAAGGACTGCTCATCACAAGAGGCTCCAGGCGATTCATACGACACCAGGTAACAACCACTGTCTTTTACCAGCAGCTCTTCAAGCACAACACGCACACACCCTGAGGAGGGGGAATCTTGCTCTGATGACTCAAGCTCACTAACAATTTTTTGAGAAGAGGTGGAACAGGAGACACAGTCTTAAACAGCACCTTTGGCTCCTGAAGGCTGAGAGATGCATTCTCTTTTCCTGACAAGCAAACTGTAAGCAGTCTAAGGAAACAACACAAAAATGAAAGTGAACTTAACTCTCTACGTACATTTGAAAATTGGACCTGACCTGGGTGAAGAACATAGAATCCCAGACTGGTTTGGGTTGGAAGGGACCTTAAAGATCATCCAGTTCCAAC
>NW_010320766.1:0-6484 GCF_000700745.2 Antrostomus carolinensis | reverse complement strand
GAAGAACTTCTTCCTAATATCTCATCTAAACCTCCCCTCTTTCAGCTTAAACCCATTTCCCCTTGTTTTGTCATTAACTGCCCTTATGAAAAGTCCTTCCCCAGCTTTCTTGTAGCCCCTTCAGGTACTGGGAGGCCGCTATAAGCTCTCCCCGGAGCCTTCTCTTCTCCAGGCTGAACAGCCCCAACTCTCTCAGCCTGTCCTCACAGCAGAGCTGCTCCAGCCCTCGGATCATCCTGGTGGCCCTTCTCTGGACTTGTTCTAACTGGTCCATGTCTCTCTTGTGATGGAGGCTCCAGAACTGGACACAATACTCCAGGTGGGGAGTAAACAATTAGTGCAAACAATTAGCTGTATTTTTCCCACAAGGAAAACAAAGGACCTTAAAGCCTCCATAAGCAAAACGCACCAAACTGTACAGAACTGTCTATCTTAACTTCTCACCAGCCAGAAAAAAGACAGAAACAAGATTATTTTGATGTTAAAATTATTATAGATACTGTCCTTATGAATTTCGATTACCAGCTAAGCTTTCATGTTAGAAAAACCCTACGCCTGTGTGCAAAATTCAGCTGTTGTGCTTAACACATACGAGTATTTCCCCTTCTCTTTTCCTCGGATGATTAGGGCCAAAGGATTTACATGCCTGCTAGCTATGTTGCAGAATTATGTATTCTTCAGAAGTGAACACAACATCCAATGAAATGAAGCAACTTGAAAAATGGAAGGGGAGGGGGGGAAAAAAAAAGTTTAGCAAGTTATCTAAGGACTCCCTGAGAACAAGACTCACCAGTTCCCCAGATACCAATACCAACTGCAGTATGTTAAATTAATTTTACTTTGTGTAACATCCTAGTAAATGCAGATTACATGTAGGATATCTTTCAATTTTAAGTGCCAATCCATGGGATGTCTCTAATTTATTCTATTTCAGCTTTGCAGTCCTCCACCTGCTCATGCAAAGCCCATTTGCAAACCTTGAAGAGATGCAAGAGTAAGAATACATTTTCACTTAGTATCTTTGACTAACAATAGCTTACATCTGGGACATGAATATTTTTTATTTATAAACTTTTTCTTTCCATGGCTCTTCAGCATGAGGTACCTTTCAATACAAACAAGAGAAACAATATATTCTGGATCCTTTTAAATTACTTAATTTTTTTTTTTTAGCCCAACAAATTCTGCCATCAGCACATATCCTACCAGAACCTTTGTAAGAAGTCAGCACAATGTTATTCCACCTACAACACTAGTATTTGAAAGCAACTCATTTTTTATCATATTAAAGAATTACAGAATTGGTCAGGCTGGAAGGGACCTCAGGTTTTCAGTCCCCCCTCCTTGCTCAAAGCAGGGTCAGCACCAAATTCATGTTGCTTAGAGCTTTGTCCAGCTGCATCTTGAAAACCTCCAAGGTTGGCAGCTCCAGTCTTTCTGGGCTCCTGCTTCAATGCCTGATCATCCTTCACAGTTAATAGGGTTTTTTTTCCCTCCTGCATCATTTCAGAACCTGCTCTCTTTCAATTTTAAACCCACTGCCTCATCCTCCCACCATGAACCCCCATAAGGAGCCTGGCTCTTGGCTTCTCAGTAACCTCAGCTTGTATGCCAGAAGGCTGCTGTTAATTCCTACCTTAAGGTCTGGTATTCAGCATGAAATGCTGTAAGTAAACTGGCTGTCACGTTTTTAACCATGTTCTCAGCGGTGTCTGGGTGCTATCCAGGTAATTACACAGTTATTTTCATCATGGTTCCTGACAAAAACGCCAGCTCATTTGGGCTGGACAAAAGCGGTTTGTAAGAAACAGGCCACCCTTCCCTAAAGGGTTTTCAAATCCACAGCAAAACAAGGCTACAGGTGATGAGAAATACACAAGGAGAACAAATTCTCAGTGCAGTGATGTGATCAGTGCAATAAGTGATGGTTTCTGATGGTTCCAGCGATATGAATAGCACTGAGATAATGATTAAGCATGAACCAAACACCTACATCAAATTAAAGGTCGGTTAAGAATGACTTAACATGCTCTTACTCATCATCCACCTCCCTCTGGCACTTGAACAGAACAGGACCACTGGAGTCCATGGAGGGAAAGCCAGAGCTCCCAAGTAATCACAGGTCCCCAGGAAGGTCCTCACCTGACAAAGGTGAGGACTAGAAGAAAGCTGGGGAAGGACTTTTCATAAGGGCACTTAATGACAGAACAAGGGGAAATGGGTTTAAGCTGAAAGAGGGGAGGTTTAGATGAGATATTAGGAAGTTCTTCACTGTGAGGGTGGTCAGACACTGGAACAGGTTGCCCAAGGAAGTTGTTGATGCCCCCTCCCTGGAAGTGTTGAAGGCCAGGCTGGATGAGGCTTTGAGCAACCTGGTCTAGTGGAAGGTGTCCCTGCTGATGGCAGGGGGGGTGGGACTGGATGATCTTTAAGGTGCCTTCCAATCCAAATCATTCTGTGATTCTATGATTCTATGATTTATCAAAACCAACCCACCAGCTGCACAGGTCCAACATCCTGTCTCAGCATTTCCAAACCCTGCTCACCTGAGGTTAGGCAAAAGCCTCTGCAGGGTGCTCTCCAACACGGCAGAACTGTGTTACACTAGAATCAAGCTGGTCATTAAAATTATCAACCCATACCCTTCACAATCCCATTTCTACCATGCTTTAGTAGATATAGTCACTTAACCCAAATGAACAGTTTTGATACTCTGTAGGTGGCATTGGTGACAAACCAGGCATTGCTCATGAGCTCAGAGGAAGTGAATCGATCAGGGCAGGTATGAATCCACACATAACGCTTATTCAGTAGGAATTTATCGAACTAAAAGTCTGGTAGCAATCTTAACATCCAGTAAATTCTGCAGCAAGTGTGGCAGAGAAACAGGAACCATTATACACAGGTTTTCCTGTGCAGAAGCATAGCTTGCCTCACCTACTGACAGGAGTAACAACAAGCCACACGGCATGGACATTCATAACGCCACCTCCACTGTCATCTGCAGACTTTTAGACTAATGTATAAGAGTGTCAGATTTAACATGGACCTCTTCCTCAAAAGCCAGGGCATGACTGAAGTTGTCCAAGTTTGACAAACCACACTCCTTGAAAGTCTTGGACTCTGTTTCCACATTAATAGTTCTGTGCTATAAATACCTTGATTTCTTGCACACCCTGCAAACAGCAACTTTAACTTCACATTTCTCTCTCTATGCTGACTAAACCAAAACAAGCTTTGCCTGGATGACTTTGGCCTTCATCCAGCCCAAGCACTTGACAGAGCCCACATCAAGTCAGCAGCAGCAGAGACCGACACCATACCCTGCAAGAGAGACAGTTGAATGTCATTAAGTCACCCATAAACTCATACAAACTTCTGAAATTCAGACTAGAAAAGCTAAAACTACAGCCTCAAGGTTGCCAGCATAAATAACTATTCGATGGATTCAAGATGAAGAAAAAAAATTAAATAGCTAAAGATTGAAGGAAGTAATCTTAAACTCATCTAAAATTCACCAGTGACTCAGTGAGCAATACAGGCCTCAATCAAAAGTGACAGATCACTGGCAAAAACAGAAGAATAAAAATATGAAGCCTAATTGCACTCATTACAAAGCTTTTGTAACTTCCCTTTTATGAAGTATTGCTCATCTGACAAGGAGAACTGGCAGCTTCAGCTATACTGTGCATAAAAAAAAACCAACCCACCTCCTAAGGGGCTTCTGTAAAGCCCCGTGGGCAAAACAAGAGGAGACGGCAACCACACTGCCAAGATGAACACTGAAATCCACACCAGCTGAAAAATAATCGCCTTAATTTCTATAACTCGCTCAAATACTCCAAACTACACATCCTGCATTTTTGCCATTTTATGGCAGTTGCCTGGAATGATTTACAGCCCCTAAACCCCAACACAAGTATATTGTTGCACTGCAAAACGCTTATTGCTTTTGTTGGTCCACTTGCTCAGCGCTCAACACTCCTGCTTAAGGGTCACTTTTGTTTTAAAATAAAAACCCAGCCCTGTGCAGCAGCAGATCTTTATCCTGCCTTAAGGAGTTCAGTACATTTAGCTCTGAACAGGGGAAAGAGTGAGAAGCATCTTCTGCTGTCTGCAGCATGAGGCAGAGGGGAGAAGTGGGTGTATGAGATCGGCAAGTGCTGAGGAGTAACCCCCACACACCCCCCTTTTTAAATACCACTCCCCAAGAGGAGGTGAGGTCTGGTTGCACCCATACCCAGCACATAGTGCACAATACGGAAGCGACGGCTTCCTGGCCCTGAGCACAGCCTCGGGGAAGCTGCACGTTCATTATCATTTTGATAAGAGAATTATTTAGGTGACTTCGTTAGGTAAAGGCTAATGACACACACATCCTGAAGGTGTGCATTCTCAGAGCTTTTTTTTTTTTCCCTTATGAAATGCCCAAGAGTTCATTGTTTCACTGGAAGCCCCAAGAAACAGCCAACAAAGACAGGAAATTATGCTGCTTTTTTGAGCAGTGAAAAATGACTATGTTGACTTGCCACATAGCTACATACGTAAGAGTTTTCGATCTATACAAAGCACCCCTTAATTCCAATGCACTCAAAACTATCTGCTTCTAAGACTAGTAATCAAAGCTGGTATCGTATGTTTTTGTAGAGGACTGAAGTGTTAGTTGGCCAGTACCACACTATACTCAGAAAACTCTCTGATCCCACTGTCAGAGGAACTTTAAAAAACAAGCCTGCCTGACTAAATTACACCTACTCACTGGATGCAACTGCTATTGTGGATTTCTGCAATAACTATTCTCAGGCTGATGTCAGCTTCTTGCCAACATGCTTAAGGTGCAGCCAGCAAGTCACTTTTGGGGCAAGTATAATTTTTCATGACCGATGCTGTCCCATTCCAATATTCTGCATGTAAAGGCTTTTCCTCAACTGTTACACAACTGTTTGCTGGATTTACATAACTCATACGCTTCATCAGACAAAAGAAATCTGGTAAGGTTTGTTTTACTTCTACAGAATTTAAAGTCCATTTAGACAAGCAGCACCTGATTTAAAATATCCCTGTAACACAGTCAGCCAACACAGCTATCAGGTAAAACTCATGCTAACCCATGGCAGTATTTTTCCCTTCTCCACTTGATTAACAAGTGACCTAAACCAGAAAGTTCCAGCAGCTCACCATGAGTTATCACGCGCACCTTAGCACCGAAACAAGAGCATCTATAAATGACTTCTATGTTTAGAGGTCAAACCAGCACACTTACCTGACATTTTTTGCATCTGAGTTATAAATATAAGCATACTTTGCACCACTTACTCATCTGACAATGAGCCTATGAATCACGTAGGGCTCGGTCAGTCCACATCCTGCTTACCTCCTCACCTTTCTCTTAAATGCAAATTAAAAGGCAGCATGTTCATGAACCTTAACCTACACATAAACAAAAGGATTCCCTTCTTATGCCCACGTAAGAGTGTCACTGGTTAGACAAATGGGCCCATTATGGGCTTGTCTAACAGCTTGTCTCCCCTTCATACGGTGACAGTGGTGAACTGGAGAGTGACAGTTTATGTCAGCAGATCACTAATCCATCCATTAACATTTTATGGGCACAGAGGGCTGTTTTGAAATTTTATTTAGAAAACATTTAATGGGTTCAGTTGGCAGATCTGCTCCTGTACCAAACCGAGCAGTAAGTAGCTTATGTTTTAGTACTGATTTTTAAAAGAAAGCCTTTGAAAACTCCATGCATTGTGAAGAACTGGCTACCTTAGGCAGCTGTCAATCAGCAGCAGCACTAAGTACCCTGCCAGCACCCACCTCAGCAGAGCTGCTGTGAATGACACACCGTGTCCCAGAGCAGAATGCAGCCCAACCCTGTTGAACCCTGGGGCTGCTGAGCATCCAGAGCCCCACCTCTGGGCTCCAGCAGTGGGGAAGCCTACAGGCTCTGACAGCTCAGAAATCCCAGAACTGCCTCAATTGGAAAAGCCCTTTAAGATCATCGAGTCCAACCATGAACCCAAGACTGATGAGTCCCAGACTAACCCATGTCCCTCAGCACTATGTCTACACGACTCTTCAATCCCTCCAGGGATGGGGACTCCACCACTGCCCTGGGCAACCCCTTCCAATGCCTCAGAACCCTTTCAGCAAAGAAATTCTTCCTCACATCCCATCTCAACTGCCCTGGGCACAACTGGAGCCCATTTCATCTTGTCCTGTCCCTTACTCCTTGGTTGAACAGACCCACCCCCACCTCTCTCCACCCTCCTCCAAGAGACTTGGACAGAGCCAGAAGATCTCCCCTCAGCCTCCTTTTCTCCAGGCTCAACAACCCCAGTTCTCCCCCCACTCCGTGCCCCACGCAGAGTCCCGGGACACGGAGCCCGGTGCCCCAACACCCCCTGAAACAGGTGGAGTGGGTGTGTGGGTGGGTGCAAGCTCCACCTTCTCCCCTCGCCTTACCTGCTGCCGGGCGGCC
>NW_010320765.1:0-3663 GCF_000700745.2 Antrostomus carolinensis | reverse complement strand
AAAAAAAAAAAAAAAAAAAAAAGCAAGACCAGCCAAGCTGCAGCGCTTTTTGACAGCGTTTTATTGGGGTGCTTTGCTTGCCCAGCAGTCCCACGAGCTCTGCGCCGCAGCCACACACCCTTCTCCCCCCGCCGTGGGATTTGCTGCTTTCCCCATCCAAAGAGCATGTTGAACACAAACACTCGTGGCCGTCTCCAGCCGCCCCGCTGGCTGCGAGCCTTACTCGCCATCGCTAATCTCCGCCAGGAAAATAAATAAGAAACGTGGTCCCCTGCCTCCTTCAGCGGCAGCCGCGAGGAAATTCCCAGATAGGGATACACATACACATACACATACACATACACATACACATACACATACACATACACATACACATACACATAATTTTTTTCCCTCCCCTCCCCTGTGCTTACAACGCCACACGCTGTCTCAACTCGGGAACAGCTCGCAAGAAATCCCCGACTCGCCCAGTTCATTTTCTTCACACTTGACACTTTACTGGGGGGAGCAAAACGGTTGGCAAGTGACAAGTGTCCCCCCCTCACTGCCACCTCCCTTCACTTGGCTGCGTGGCAGCTAAAGTGCTTTTTAACAGCATCCTCTAGCCCAGCAGCGGGCTGGAAGTGTCAAGAAACACTTGGTTGCAAAAAAAAAAATAATGGACTTTCTTTAAATATAGCTGTTTGCTTCAAAACTAGCAGCCCCATGGTGGGGAAGCTGGCCTGGCCTTGCCATGCCTGTCTGGAAGAGGGGCTCATCTCCCCCATTCCAGCCCAAAGCTCTCCAGGGGCTGAGCCAAAGCAGCACCTCACCCGGCCCATGTGGGCTTTGTCCAGAGAGCTACTGCTTTTGTTCAGCTCCCCAGGTCCTTTCTAGCCAAAGGAGGCCCCGCGAAGCTGTCAGCCGTGCGGTGATATGAAACATCCCTTTCAACGGCAAAGATGGGCTTTATAGCACAAGGTGTCCGATTGTGGTGCGCGCTGACCTTAGCTCAAGCGCATCCCCTAATCCACCCCCACGGGTATTTCATGGGAGAGGAGTAACCCCAAGCTGCTCATTGAGATTCGGCACACACGGACTTGGGGGCAATATTCAGAGGGTGTCAGGCAGGGTCGTGTGACTGTACCACGCGGGCTGCAAGGGAGCAGGCTTGAATTCCACCCACTCAGCCTGATTTCCAACTGTCCAAACCTTGTTTCATGACAGAGCATCTTATGAGAAGATTAAACCCCATAATGCCAGGCAGGAAGGTTCTTTATCTAGATCTCTGTTTGCAAAAAGTATGATCCCGGAGACTGGAATGCAAAGAAGAGTTCCCTCAAGGCCTGAATTATTGTCACCAGGACAGAGGAGGGAGAGGCAGGGGTGGTAAAAGGGACATTGATAATGCGCTACAGCAAGTATTTAGAGCAAGCTTCTACATTTAAAATTCAAATACAGATCTTGAGTGCCTTGGAAAAGTGGCTCTGCTGTGCAAATAGTGCTTGGAAGGTCCTGGGTTTTTTGGAGAGTATGTGTGTGAATTGGCACATAGGGTTTCTGCACCTGAACAAATAGGGAGGGGGAGAAAAGGGGGGGAAGAAGCTGGGAAAAAAATGGAAGTGTCCTCTCTTCCAAGAGTGTCTGCATTTATTACATGAATCAGAATGACAATGCTGATCCTTTATTGGATTTTAATTAGAGAACCCAAACAAGCACTGCTCAAAGAAGCAGATTTTCACACCTCTGCCAATTCACTGGCCTGTTTGTAGAGCTGCTACACTACTAGATCTATTCATCAAGTCCCTGAATATGCAAACAAAGCTCAAGCCAGACCTTTACGGCCGCCTTGTAGGAAGGTGTAGTTTGCTAGCAGAGGGCTCCACATAAAGCACATAGCTTGTTTGTTGCCATGTCCTCCCTGAAGAGGCCTTGGAGATCTTGCTGCTTCATTTCTGAAGCAGAAGTGATAAAGTCGTTAGCAAATCAATAACGGTCTAATTTTCGCCCTTCCTGTCCTTCCTGAGAAAGTCATTAGGAGACACTCCAAGGGTTTATTTAAATAAGAGCTTCAGTACCAGCTGCAGAGGCAAAATATAAAATCTGACCACCATTAGGAGATAAATCACCAGGACTCTAAACTGGTACAGAGAGTAACTGGGAGAAACCAGGGGAGGACAAGGAATGGATGAGGAATGTCAACAGCTGCAGCAAAGACACTTGCTACTGTGATTTACCATGGGCTACAACCCAATATATAGAAAATCAGAGCTTTTAAGAACACCCTGGAGTCCCTTGGTTAAGTCAGAGACCAGCCTGGAACAAGGCAGAGGTCTTCTCCCACCACCCTGCATGTGGCTGAGCTTCCAGAAAGGGATTTGCAAGAGAAACTCAAAGTCTCATTGCTATCTCAGAAACACTGGAAAGCAGCAGCAGTGGCAACAGCATTGAGTAGCTAAAGCCTGAGTAACTCTGAAAGCTGGAGGAGGTGAAGGAGGGATGTGCTTGGGTCTGGAACAGGCGTGGGACTGCTTGGGGACCACACATCCCAGGACAAGGAACAGCATCCTCCTCCCAGTGGGGTGGGAGAAGTGAAGGAGATGCTTTTTTATTTTTAGAAAGAGGAGTGAACCAGAGAAGTGGAGGTGCCAGGCAGGGATGTTATAGGGGATGACATGTGCCCCAGCAGCCGCCGTGCTGAGCGGGAGGGCAGCGAGGGCTGGGGGGCAGCGCGGGGTCATGCACAGGCCAATGGATGGGGGACTCAGGAAATCTGGGCTGTTGCTTTCCAGTGGGGTGATGTGCAAATCCGTGTGCTCCTCAGGGCAGAGCCTCCTCCTGTTCTTTGCAGTTTGCTGCCCTAGATGGGCTCCTTGAGTAAGAGCTGCACAGGGACCCTGAGCATTGTGAGCATGGACACAGAATCACAGAATTGCCTCGACTGGAAAAGACCTTTAAGATCATCGAGTCCAATCGTTAACCCAACACTGACAAGTCCCCAACTAACCCATGTCCCTCAGCACTACGTCTACATGACTCTTAAATACCTCCAGGGATGGGGACTCCTCCACTGCCCTGGGCAACCCCTTCCAATGCCTGAGAACCCTTTCAGGAAAGAAATTCTTCCCAACATCCAATCTAAACCTCCCTTGGCACAATTTGGGGCCATTTCCTCTTGTCCTACCACTTGTTACTTGGTTGAACAGACCAACCTCCACCTCTCTACACCCTCCTTTCAGGGAGTTGTAGAGAGCAGTGAGGTTTCCCCCCAGCCTCCTTTTCTCCAGACTAAACGACCCTAAAGGAGGAGAAAACTTATTCCAGCAAAATTGCTCAGCTTTGAAAGCCTGCGAGTTGTCTGACATCAAGTGGCGAGCACAGGGCAAAGAGTATCCAGGTGGGAAGCTCTTCCAGAATAGATTTCCTCTGTAACAGGTTTTCTGGGGGAAATATTTTTTGCCCATTTCTTTAATGAGACAAAGGGCCCCTGTAACTCCTAACACAAAGGGAGATGCACCAGCTCCAATCTGGCAGGAAGGGGACTCTCACTTGACCCTGTTGAGTACAAACGGGGCAACTTCATAGATGAGGATGGAGGAGTTTTGTTGGGGAGTGAGGCCACATTCTGCTCCCGTGACTCTCAGGCTGGTTGAGGCAGCTGGAGAAGTGACATATACCCCCATG
>NW_010320764.1:0-655 GCF_000700745.2 Antrostomus carolinensis | reverse complement strand
TCCGAGCTCAATGGTCTTTGAGAATCCCTTCCAAGGCAGAAAATTCTGTGATACTGCCATTGTGTTCTTGAGGAGGACCACTCAAGGTGGCATTTCAGGCCTGCCCTTCTAGCCCATGAGGTAGAAGCAGCCCTACAGGCTTTGGAAAACCCCCACAAATCTAATGCAATATCTGGATGGAACAGAGATCCAAAGCAGGTGGAAAAAACAATGTATCAAAGATTAACATAGAAGGTATCTGTAAGCGATAGAAGTCTGTAAGCGTATAAGAATTGCTGAAACCAGATCAGTTTTGAAGCCAAAAGCCTGGGCTGGAGGACAAGCCCGCAAACTGCTTCCATGCCCTGAAGGACAGGGATCCCGGAGGAGAAGCGCCATCATTCTGGGTTTTGAAGCTTTGGAGGAGGTGTGGGCAGAGTCGGGGAAGAAGAGGATTTGTTGACACTGAGCCCCTGAACCCCTCAGTCACGACCGATTTGTTTTGGGCTCAGCACAACATAGGTTTAGGACTGCAGTGGGTGCCAAGAATTTTTAATCAGGTCAATAGTGGACGAGGAAGCGCAACTGCGCCGTGACAGCTCTCTCAGTCCTCTATGGAGAGGTCTGTGTTTCCCCTGGAGGCAAGAAGATTCCTCCAGAAGCTGCAGCCCGCTTT
>NW_010320763.1:2970-3670 GCF_000700745.2 Antrostomus carolinensis | reverse complement strand
AACCCAAACCTCTCTGTGATTCTATGATTCTGTTTGGTACAGTGAGATGCTGGTCAGTTACACAACATCGTCCTTGCAAGTTCCTGATGATTACTGTATGGTCAGTAACACAGTACTCACATACAAGTAGAATGCCATGTTATTCAAATACACAGTTGAATGACAGAACTTGTCAGTATTTCAGATTTTATGTAGCAGTTGAGATAATGATGAAAAAAAGGCCATTTGTTTGGTTTTGGTATCAATCTACCTGCATCTAGTAAGATTTTGAATTAGCAATTAATGTATAAGTAACTTTGGTGTACCAAAAACTTTCACCCATGTGTGACGTGCTAGGCCCCATCACAATTCTGGGTCTATGCTGTTTTTGCCTTTTAATTTCTCTCAAAGGCATGCTGTCACTGGTTTCTATTCCTCTCCCCATGAAATGTCTCACTGGCAACACAGCTCAGTATGGTCACCTTTACTGACACTTCTGCGATTTCACAGTGAGCCCATTCAGGTAGTTTGTCTCATTTTTGGGTGGTGATTGGTTGATTAGACACAAATTTTATTGATTTTAACTGCCATGAAACTAGCCTCAGGCTTATATTTACAGAATGGGTTTTGTGGATGAGTTGACTACCAGAAATAAAAAGGCTGTTAAGAGTTAGAATCATCAGGGAGCTAAAAAAGACCACGAAAGAGGACAGTAGCATGA
>NW_010320763.1:0-2939 GCF_000700745.2 Antrostomus carolinensis | reverse complement strand
GTGAACAATGGAACAACGGGTTCAGCTTAAGAGGTGACACAGGTGACTTTGATCAGTAACTTTTTAATCAGAAGCACAGGGTAGATGCTGCAGTTCTATGGATGGGAGCCTGCTATGGGGTAACCAATTAACTTCAGAATCTTGATTTTCAGTTTAAACTCTTGGTTTTGCAGTGTTATCACAAGAGGAACTGCAGATCTCAGTCCTCTTTATTTAACACCTATTCTCAGTTATTTCTGTTAGGATTTTCCTCCAGCCATAATCAGCTATCTTTTTTTTTTTTTTTTTTTTTTCATGTAATAAATGCATTATGTGAGACACAGGAGACCTACACTCTACTGAAGGGGAATATTTTTCATTTTTCACCTCAAAGCCCTTTACAGACTCTCATTAATTTAAATTCCTTCCACACCCCTGCTGAATAACCTAACACAAATGGAATGTCACACTCGAGATCTCTGTGTGTATCACTCGGGTCTCTGAGTGTAGGAGCAAGCCAGATCCCACTGTGCATTAAAATTTCAGTGAAGGATTCCTGACAACCCCATGTGCAGAATCATCATAGCACATTTATTCTTTAGAGAGACCTGTTGTCCAGACAGATGCTGCAGAGAAGTGTCAGAAACAAAATGGGGATCTCTCAGAGAAGATACCAGAATCCTGACTGTGGGAGCTTAGGGACTGGAAATGAGGGGGTTTTGGCATGGTACTTTCCACTCTGAAAAACAAAGTGATGTTTATCTAGCCCCCACTCCTCTGAATTCTAATGAGCTCCCCCTTTCAATGTCCTTTCCCCAGCAACTTTTGAACTGGCTCCCACTGAAGCTGCTCTCCATGTCTTGCTCTTCCTCCAAGCTGGTGAGAGTAGGAGGGAAACTCCATCTACCATGGTGTAGTAACATTTACAGAGTACGTTAACGGGTGCAGCACCAGCCTGGGACCTTCATGGGGTTTTAAACTTTCACGTTAAGCTGGTCATTACCACTCACATTCACTCCAGTCTTGAAGATGTGGTGTTAGCTGTACAGCCTAGGAGATAATGGAATCTGGACCCTACAACTGCAGTTTGATCAAGGAAGAGCAGTTTAGGCTGGGTTTCTGAGGGGATGAGGCAGGGCAGTAAAGGAACCACCTGCAGTCTGGAATGTAGAGCTGCAGGTCTCCCCCACATTTACTTGGCTGCTAGCTCTGGCTTCCAGAGCAGAACTTGCCCCACAACTTGTGCACCTTTATCTCCTGGAGACAGCCATTATTAAGAAATCCTTTTGTGAATAACATACAAAGGCTCTGCAGTCTTGAAGTGCTCAGCAGACCACAGATTTGGGAAAAAACATGTATCAAATGTTGGTAGATAGGATGAGCTTCTGGATCAGACCCAGACAGCATGCCCACTGAATGATTCAATGGAGACAAACTGTGAAACATGACTCTTTCTTTGAAATCCGGAGCCAAAGAAGGATCCTGAGGTTGTGCTAATCAAGGTAAATTTTATGAATAAAAACATTATTGAAATTTTGAATAAACCTGTAATACAATTTTTTTCAGGAAAACATTGTAGGAAATCTGGAATATCTCCCTTGACCTCAATTAAAGCAGAGTTCAATTAAGTTCACAGTTACTGCTTCCTTATGAACTACACTTGCATGCTCTATACATGGACATGAGTTTCAACATGTGGAGTTTCTTCCCCATTCCTTCCTGCTTGATGTGGAGAAAATTTGCCCTCTATGTAAATCACTGGCAAGAATAAGGAGTTCAGCTGACTGAAAATGCCTGTCTTCCTTTACTCAGTAATGCCTTTTAGGATTTGGCTTCCTGTCTTTAATTTGCTTGATACCCTGCCTGAAATCTATCTGTTGCCAATATGCTTTCCCACCAAAGAGCTGTCCAGGCTCATAACTTTTTTCACACTTGGAAAAGTTTCATGGTACCTGGGCTGAATGCATAAGATTTTATCTGCGTAGATATCAGGTGCTGTAAATTCTAGATTTTTCATGGCGCAGAGCTGGAATACAGACACTTTTTCTAAATATAACACTTTACTCCAAGAGGTTTCATGTGGAGACAGGGCCTCTATCTGTCATAACCTGTCTGTCTGTCATAACCTCTGTCAGGCAGAACCTGATAGTGTATTTAATCCTCCGTATCCATTCTTGCAATCTATAAATATGAAATTAGCTTTCAAATGATGATAGAAAGGGCTTAAGTTTTGCAAGACAACATTAGAGTAACTGTGAAGTTAGTCAGAGGATCAAATATGTTTTTATCTGCCACTTTAAGCAATCATCCCTCCTCTAAATTAAGTAAGTGCTTCTTTCCTTCAAAACAAAAATTCCCGCAGCAAGGCAGCTTTTCACAGAGACAAGTTTTGACCTGTCCCTGCACGTTTAGCTCAGGGGAGGGAGGCCCTCTTTTGACTCAGTCCTGCCTGCAGTCACCTTCCCATGAAGGTTCCTGTCTGCTCTGATGTAGATGAGGCACAAACACAGTGAGTCATTCCGTCAGCTCTGGAAGCTGCTCACCAGTCCTTTTCATTTTCAGGCACCACACAGCTGATGCAACCTGTGGCTCCATAAAGGCTCTTTGTTCAGAACCTGTGCTTTATTTAGCTTTGTGGAAACACCTGCCACACAAATTGGATATTATGGCATTACAATAGTAAGACGAGGAGCAAAACCTCCAAACCTGAGCAGCCTCTTTGCTCCTGCTGCTGGTTCGCTTTGCACCACCGTGCCTTCCTGCCCAGGACCACCTGGATCTCAGCTCAGGCAGCTGTGACTGACACGCTGCAGCAGAAAGCTCATACTACTGCAAATTTAAATTTCAGCATACTTCTTTAATGTCATAAAACAGCGTCTTGGCCGCTTCTATATTACATTGCCAAATATAATTCCTTATATAGTGGAATAATTATAAATTATAATTATATAAATTAATAA
>NW_010320762.1:0-5336 GCF_000700745.2 Antrostomus carolinensis | reverse complement strand
GAAAACACAACAGCCTTGCTTCAAGGATATGGGGCTCCATCAATAACTTGAACTTCTCATCAATCCTTTTCTAGCTAATGACTCTAAAGGATGTATTTATTTATGTAGGCAAACCAGAAGGATGCCAATATGTTCAAAAACTAAACAAGCAGGAGCCAAAATGAGAACCACAAAGTTAAAGTATTATTATCTCTAAAGGATGGTGTTGGAAAGGTGGTGACTGCACAAGTAGAGACCTATTTCTCCCAATTACAATTAGGAGAAATGTGTTTGATGGAATCTTAATCAAAACTACTTGCTAAAACCACCAGCATAAGTTAGATGATAAATTTAACAAAACTTACACAAATAACAGGGAAATTTATAGCTGAAATTGTGGT
This sequence comes from Antrostomus carolinensis, assembly GCF_000700745.2. NCBI lineage: Eukaryota > Metazoa > Chordata > Aves > Caprimulgiformes > Caprimulgidae > Antrostomus > Antrostomus carolinensis. The sequence goes on along the minus strand of NW_010320762.1, from coordinate 4,956 downwards.
GGATACAAACCCGAGTACCTATCTCCAGCTGAAGATGCACAGGAACGTGATTCGCTGTCACAGAAAGGAACTGCTCCAAAGTGAAAACCTGGAAGTTGTTCTTGCTGGGGAGACTCTGAGTGTTTTGAAGAGAGGGCAGGGAGGGGATTTTTGTGATGGAAGCCGGTAAAAATCTTGAGAGATGAGAATAAGGACCTTTTATTTTTTTTATTTTTTTATCTTCTTTTATTTTGTGCGTGTAGGAAATAACTTCCATCTTCTTTATCTTCAAAACTTTGTTCAAGACACATCTGACTACCAACTTGTCTTTGCTATAGAGCAGCACTCTTGCAAAAGGAGGTCAAGCAGTTGCTATTGATTATTTTGCAGTGGATTAATTGGGCTATGTAATTTTTAGAGCACAGTAATTAATCCTAGAATCATAAAATCATAGAATGGTTTGGGTTGGAAGGGACTTTAAAGATCGTTCAGTTCCAACCCACATGCCATGAGCAGGGACACCAGCTCTGTGTCCTGTTATGAGTCATACTAAACCATGCCTTCATGAAGGAGCTTAGAGCAGGGAAGCTTGTGGATGTGTGTGCGCTCACACTCACAGACGAGCAAACAAAACCAGTGAGAGAATCCTTGGGTGCTTGATATGATTGTGAACTGATTCAGGATTGGATCAGCTGAGCTATTCTAAAGTGAAGCAAAAAAAGCCTATTGAGACAATATATCCTCAACAAAATGGTAGCAAAATATAAAAAAAAAATTTATGTGGAAAAACTGGTTTTGGTCTTTAGTACCAGTTTGATCTCTCCATGGAAGAGATTGTTTTCTTTTCTGCAAATGCCAAACTGATCCATAACTCTGGATAAGTCAAAGCATCCTCATTTCTGTTAGCTCTTAAGCTGTATTACTGCCCTTACAAAAACTCTGACCATCTCAACCAAATATTAGTTCTTCTAATACTATTCTAAAATTCAGTGCCTGAACTTAATGGTTATTTCTCTTAACTAAATAGTGTTACCTCAGTATTACCTAAGCTGTTTCAATAATACAATAGATATGGAGTGTTCTTGAGTTAGTTTTAAACGTTATTAAGTTTTATCATTTCCTTTAATTTCAGAGAAATTGAGAAGCAGAAGCTTGTCTAATATACTGGGGTATTTAAAAAAAAACAAACCAACAAAAAACCAATTGTCCTTTGTCCTTTTTTCATTTGCAATGAAGACAGAAAGAGGCCATGTGGGAAAATGATGTGTCTGGGGTGGCTTGTGATTTTCCCCTTTGTCAGACTGCTACCAATGTGTTTAATAATTAAATACAGGCAGAGTTAGGTTTTGGACTCAATTTTTTACATCTAGGGAAATTAGATATAGCAAGAAGTTGATACACTTTCTAGCAATGAAAAGGTAAAATAATTTTTGAAATTTCTGGAGGGTCTTGTCTTTGTTTCAAATTCAGAAGATATCCTTCCATCAAAGGAAAAAATTTAAAAGGGCTATTTAATTTTAGTTTTTTGCACAATAGAGTCCAAAAGAATTGTAAACTATTAAATCAATCAAGAATCAAACAGGCAGTTCCTTGTTTCATTTTTAGCAGGAATTGCCTTTGGGTCTAATGTCATTAATATACAACCCCATGAGGTTAATCTCTGTCAACAGATGTGTTTGATTTTTTCTTGAACTGATGGTATGAAGCAGAGAAACAGACGATAGAAGTAGATACAGATCAATCAAATACTGTTTCATGCTCTTTTGAATTTTGCTATTTAATGCATTTCAGTATTTTGATACATCTTTTTCTGTGCTGGTTACATCAATAGTTACTTGGTCTATGGGCTGTCTTCATAAATGGATATAGTTACATTATATAGACTCAAAACAAGAGGAGTAGGGAATCTGAGAAGTTATCTAGTCCATCTCTCTTCCTCTCGCTCTTCTGGAACCATTTCTACTGGATGTCAGTCCAAGCTTACTGGTTTGATGTCTGTTTTGTTTTGTTTTTTTCCCTTTTATGTCTAGTGTGAAACTTTTTAATTTAAATGTTAGCCCCATTCCTTTCTTGTCCTTTCTAACATAGGTAGGAAGCAAATTTATTCACTCTTCTAAACATTTTTACACTGCACAAAGGTTTCTCTCTAATATTTTCCATTTCAGATTAAACAACTTTTTTTTTTAATATATCTTGTGTGATTTTTTCTTTTTCCCTGTAGTTCTGCTTATTCTGTTACTTTATTTCTAGACTCTTAAGTGGATGCATTTCTCATTTTGAATACGAGGTCTACCCATGCTTACCAGCCTACCTACCCAAATAGGTGATACGTACAGCTTGTCAAATTGGTAAACATTTTACAGTTTCAAATAAATACAAATGAATAACCAGTTTTATAATGAGCACTGGAATCAGTGAAGCTTGATTTTTATATTATTTTTCATCCATTAATGCATATCTTCCCTTTTCCCTCTAAAACAATCAAGCTACATTCTTTCCATGCCTCTTAACTTTAAAAGGTGTTGAAATAGAAATATTATATACAGAAATATTGGTGTTTCAATTGTCTGGAATTCTCCATATCTAGATATACTGGAACATGTGGCCCTGAAAGTCCAGTTGCTGAAGGAGCGGTGGAGATTGGTAGCCATTTTGCATAAGGTAAGAGAAACTCATATACCCACATAAGGACTTCTTTTTACATAGTAATGAGTTTTTTTTTTTATTGAGGGGGCAGAAGAAAAGGGAAATATTTTACCTTCCTACCCGACTAAAGTTATCTGTCAAAAAGGAATGGTACTGCGAACAGCTACCTACAATGTGTAGAGGGAGACAGCTGTGTTTTGATGAACAAAATATGCTCGAGTTTTCATGTTTCCAGTTGCCTTTTAACTTCTCAAGAACTTGCTGGTGCATTTATTAGTGAGAAAGGCTAGAACAGGCTTGACAAATAATAGTGGTCATTTGGACACAAATAGTCAAGTCTTGAAGAAAAACTTCTACACCAAGAAACTTACAGCCAAAATATAATGGACTGGTGGAGATGGGTAGATAAGTAAGTGTGAACTTGCCTTAGAGGCCAAAAGACCAAATTCCCATTTTTGTTTGCTTATTTTGGACTGTAACTTGAACCACACTATTCATCATCCACTTGAATGCTCAACTGAGAATTGTGCAACACAGACACTACTTGAAAGACAGGTATCCAAAATGAAGACAGGAATTTCAGTGCTATTTTTACTATTTCAATCTGAAATCTGTGGATCAAAAGGAGCTGTGAGGTTCTGATACTCCTTCCAAACATTTTTCCTGGTTGCTTTTACCTGTGTGTGTGTAGTTTAATTTTTCTGATTAGGAATGTTGTTAATTAAAAAATATTCTTTTCCCATTTATCTGTTCATTTAGCCATTCAGATCTTCTCTTCCTCAAAAAAATTATGACAATATCTCTAAATGCTACTGATCACTGCCTTCCTTCCTTCCTTCCTTCCTTCCTTTCTTCCTTCCTTCCTTCCTTCCTTCCTTCCTTCCTTCCTTCCTTCCTTCCTTTCCTCCTTCCCTCCTTCCTTCCCTCCTTCCCTCCTTCCCTCCTTCCCTCCTTCCTTCCCTTTCTTCCCTTCCTTCCCTTCCTTCCCTTCCTCCCTTCCTTTAATTTAACTTTATAGCCCTTAATTTAGAAGAGAGTCTTCCCCACTTCACCTTTTCAAGAGCAGACTTCATGGGAAGTTTTGAGATCAGAATCTTTATGCTCTCTGGAGACAGGGAATTTTTAAAGGTGTCTTAAGTTTCTAACTGCACAATGAAAGAATTGCCTACGCTTCTGAGCTGCTTGCCATGTCTTCTCAAGCTATAAAAATCCCCCTCCCACTAAATTGCTGTGAGTTGCTTTAAAATGCTATAGCTCCTCCATCCTGTAAATTTCTAACTTCTCAAGAACCTTTGATATGCGAACATATAAAATATAGTTAGATATATTCATTTTCTGTATTAAGAGTTAGATTTTAGAAAATAAGCTTAGCTTCATTTTGTCTCTGTGTTTGATGGGAAACTTTAAGTTTAGATCGTTTTGTCTGTGTTAAGTGGGAAACTTTTACAATAACTAACAAGCTATTCCACACTATCAGCAAAGGCCTTGCGGTGCCTGGTACACGAGCAGTCTGGAGCAAGATAAGAAGATGCCTGGTACACAACACCTGCAGTCTGAAGTGAAAGCTAACCTTGTTTTGTCTAACGGTCTACAAGGGTGCTAACAAACACCAAAAGGAGGCAGTACGCAAGCGCCAATGGGAGTAAACTTATGTTAAAATTTCTTGGGACTAATTAGCTTAACCCATCCTAAATTTAATGAATATGTATGTGCATGTGCTTTAAATAATGCCTTTGTAAAAAAGGGGGGCGCGCAGGGCCTTTATGGAGCGATTCCACCCTGTCGCCCGCCGGCGAATAAAACATACCTGCTTTATAACTCTCTAACGAGTTGTAAGGTTTTGATTCCGCAGAACACCTTCATTTTGATATCAGTGGACTGATGCACTTGCATTATCATAATTTGCTGTGCAAGGTGTCTTCTTCAGTGGGTCAGTCACTGTGGAGAAGATCTCAATGTCAAGAGTGCTAGAGCTCATCCAGTGTCATGCCAACAGAGAAGGCCTGCGCATGTGCATAATTACTCCACTTGGGAAATCCTGTCCCAGCATTGATATTTAAAATAACCATCCAAAATGGTGCTAATAGATTTAGCAGTCAATGACTCAGTTAACATGTTTTAGGAGATGAATATGAGGCCCTAGGAGGAGTTGGCATCCACCGCTGATAAGCTCTTCTATGCCTTAAGATTTGCACCGGCATTACTTTGTTCTGTCACATGCCATGATGTATGACATGGAGGCACATGCAGCCTTGTCATCTAATGAGTCTTGGCACCTATTTCTTAATGAGGTAGTGTGAATGTGTATTGGGTTTGCGTGGCAAGGTTTTG
>NW_010320761.1:0-1655 GCF_000700745.2 Antrostomus carolinensis | reverse complement strand
AGGTCTCCCCAGAGCCTTCTCTTCTCCAGATAAAGAATCAAGTCAAAGATAAAGTCAAGATAAAGAATACCACCACTGCTTTCCCCTTGTCTGTGTATCTCATCACAGAAGGCAATCAGGTTGGTCATGCAGGATCTGACACTGGTAAATCTATGCTGGTGGTTTGCCATCATCTTCTGGTACTTTGTGTGCCATAAAATGGCTCCCAGAACAGTTTGCCCCAAGGGATTGAGGTGCAGCTGACTGGTCTGTCATTCCCTGGATCTTCCCTTTTCTTCTTTTTGAAGATGAATGTGACATTTGTCTTTTTCCAGTCAACAGAACCCCCTCACCCACCAGATCATCATGACCTTTCAAAGATGAGAGAGGCCTCAAAATGACATTGCTTTCCTCTCTCAGCATCCTCAGGTGCATCTTATCTGCTCCCCTGGACTTCCATACATAGAATTGGCTTAAGTGCTCCTTAACTACCTTCAGCTACCACAGGTAGTCCTTCATTTCCATACATTCTCCAAGAAGGCTTGAAGATTGTCATGGTTTAACCCCAGACAGCAACTAAGCACCACACAGCCACTCACTCAATCCCCTCTGGTGGGATGAGGGAGAGAATTGGAAGAGTAAAAGTATGAAAGCCCGTGGGTTGGGTTGAGATAAAGAAGATTGCTGAAGAAGCAGCCTGAAAACTGCTGCATCAACTGCTATGTCAAGTAGGGAACTCTGCTGAGCTGTCTTGCCAATGCCAAGGGAAACCTCACTAGAAACACACGAATGTGTAAGCAAAAGGCACTTCATAGCAGAAAAAAACATCTTAAGGCTTCAAAGATGCACCAGCTGATGTTTAATAGACAGACAGTTACATTTGATATGGTCATAGTTGAATTCAAACCTTCTTTGTAATTCCAGCTGCCACTATGAAATCAAAAGGGGAGCAATCGTGAAACACTTGGGTGGGGAGGGAGGGAGGGAGGGAGGGGGCCAAAACATTTTCCCCTCTTGTAGGAAACCAGGATTTCTTTAAGGAATGCTGATGATCTTGTTTGGAGGTTTCATTCACCGCTTGATCTAGATACCTCATCCCACTTTCCCCAGTAAGATGAAAATAAAAACCCCACACTGCAATGAATCAATATCAGCCAAGGGAACAAGAAGGGGGGGGTGTTTACCTGGTTTTTAATTTAAACAGGTGTGTCACTAACCAAAGGCACCAAGTGAATTCAAAAGCACTTCAGCCAACATAAATCATCGCTGTAGCTGAGTTCAGGCGCGTGGCTGGCAATAAAGGCTGAGATAAGAGAGCACACGAGCAGCTGCGTGTCTAATGAGACACTTGAGGAACACCCGGATCTGCAGGGAGAAACTCCATCAATATTCCCTTTCTCCGTCCAGCTGAGACAAAGCTGACATACCTGGAGCAATAATTAAGCTACAGAAATTATTCATCGTGACAAGACTCTCAAGAGCTGCACGTAACAGGCTCCTCTTCGTGGGGTTTTTTTCCTGTTTACACTAAACAGAATTACCACTGCTGAAGGGTTTTAAAAGATATACATAAAATTCTGAGCGTCTGAAGGACACGACGGTGCTTGAATTTGCTTCAGATAGTTGTAGTTAAACTTCCAAGACAAATATAAAAAGGATCTAAAGCTGCTGGAGAG
>NW_010320760.1:0-17249 GCF_000700745.2 Antrostomus carolinensis | reverse complement strand
CCCCCCCTTTTATCAAAACGGGGACAGTTAGACAACCCCGTGCGAGGTGTCAGATCTCCGTTTGATTTCTGTGCTCCTTGGTACAATGGGTCTGGTTGTGCCTTACCTTTGCCTGTGTTGTTTAGGCTGGAACGCTGCTTCCCGCTGGCGATACGGTTGCGAGTTGCCTCGCTGAGGTTTTCCCCAGGGTGAGTTGGTTTTTCAGGGGCTGTGAAACTTTTGCAGTAATTTCCCATTAGCGGTTGTGCTTTGAGACAGAAGCACTAAAAAAAAATAATAATCCGAGAAAAGTTGGTAATTTTTTCTACGTCTCTTCTCTTTAGAAACTACTGGGTTGTGGGTTTTTTTTCAATGTTATTTTTTTCACATGGGATCATAGGGAATATTTGGTGGGATTGTAAAACGCTTCTGGCAGTTCTTTCTCGCCCTGCATGTTTTACAAAATTTGCCATGCCTGCTTAGATGGAACTAAATACGATTGTTTTAAACAGTTTTTCTCTGGTAATACAATTATAGTGATTATGATTGGGGATTATTATTTCTTCTGATGAAGGGCCGCCTTCTTTATCAAGGATGCCCCTCAGAATTGTGCTTTCAACTGGCCCTTCCCCACGCCCCTGAAGAGTGAGAGGGCCCTGAGATGCAAATGGATCCCTTACATAGCAGCTCTCTCTTTAAATGGGAAATTAAAAAAAAACCCCGCAAAACTGTGGTTAAATTAATTTCTGAAATTGCTTCATTGATGGTGGAATTGCTGTGAATCAGGTTAAAGGTTTCTGAAGTTAATAAATGCAGCATCTACTTTTCATGAAGTATGGCTGAAGAAGCTGTTACCTGTCTTAAAGATGGAACCAGATAGTTGAAACTTAGCGACTCTCTTGTTACTTCTGTTGCTGATTTGATAAAATTTAGGCTGGGCTATGCTGACCTTGTGCCTAGAATATCAGTGTCTGCAGGACCGTACGCATGTGTTACAGCCATATAACATCCTCATTATTTTGTTCTTACCTCTGTGGAATCACACTGAAGTGGCTGCAGTTCATGTTCTTTTAATTAGTATTCAGTGAATATCTGGTATAAGATTGTTTTTGCTTTGTCTTGTGTGTAGTCCATTACTCCACCTACTGTGCGAAAGTTTCGAAATACAACAAATCCAGCTCCTGGTGTTGAAAGAATATTCTACGGCAGAGCAGATGATCCTGACATTGCAGCTCAGCTGACACATGGCATAGAGTCACGTTCTTCACTCAGCGTAAGAATGTGACTCATTGACTTTTGTTTGAGAATGGACTGCTTAAGAATGTCCTTAGCAAGAGCAGCTGATTTCTTCATAGTCAGGGATAAAGGTACATAGCTGAGTGATTTACGCTGCAGCGTTTCAACGCTGTTGTGGATTATCTGACTACTGAGGTCAATTCATAGGATTCAATTAGCATGGTTGAAAGAGAAAAACAATTGAAGTTCAGTGAGTTTTATCTTATCAGTGACTTAACTTTTGCAATGACTACTGAATTATTCATTTCATTTCATCATTTAAGTTAATGAACAGTCTTCTACCCAAATTTTTTTCTGCCTTCTTCTTTACTGCTTACAGAGTTAAAACCTGTTGAGATCTTAGCAAGGGAACCACTATCTGAGAATGTGCTTATAGTTCAGTGTAATTATTATGTATTCTTTCTTACCTCTAGATTAAAAATGATTTTGTTAGCTAAAAAGTGATGGGTTTGGATATGTCAGACTTGTTTTGTGTGTATTCTTTACTTCAGATTTTTTTTTTTTAATCTGTAATCACACAACTGAAGAGATTATTGGTGATTTTATCACATAATTGTTGTTCAGATCTCTAAAAATAACAGTTGTGTTAGTAAAATACAATTTTATTTCATCAGCTGGGCTTGTAAGTTTTACACTGAATGCATTGATTTGTTTAGCCTGTACTATCTGTTGAAGACTGTTTTACATTGCATTATTAATTAAATATCAACTGAAGGAAGACTTAGTGAATTCTCTAAGCATGTATTTGGACCAAATGTATTTGCTACTACTTTTTTCAAAATTTCTTTATGTAATATTCAACAAGAATCTAATAAAAACCCTATCTGGAGTTCCCATTACTTTGATGGGTAGCATGAAAAATGTAATTATTTGGGAAGAGAAAAATACGCTGTTTTGACATTTTTGAAACTTTTTTTCTTGTTTTGAGATTTTTTTTTTCCCTTGAAGTTGGACTGATTTTACAAGTAACTTCTATTGACCCAAGCCTAGTGTGTACACTGAGAAAAAAATTTTGTCCAACCTACTATTAAGCTTTGAAAACCCCGCTGAAGTAATTTCTCTTGGTATGTCATTTTAGGTTTCAATATTAGCATGTATCTTGAAATATTATCTTTAAATTCTGCGTTGGCAGAATTGGGGGTAGCTGTAGAATAGATAGTCTTAACTGCTAGACAGTAGAAGTTTTTAATCATAAGCACCAGGAGACTTCATTCCAAAGGTGCTATAACTACAATAATTTTTGCACTTAAGTTTTGATCATATTACAATTTGACCATAGTTGCTAATATATGCTAAGAACAGAAAGGCTGCAGTCTGAAATGTTATAAATTAACAAATTGAAAAACTCACGTAAGAATAAGAAGTTTTGTCTCACAATATGCATTTTATTTAGCTGGAGATCTAGCATAGCGTTGATTGCTAGTGGTCTTCTCTCAAAATACAGTTTTGTTTTGCAACTTAGTAGATAAAATTATGTCAATGTAATCATATAAGATCTCGGAACACTTATGATCAAACTTTTGTTCATTTGTGTGTGAGAGGGGATAGCCATATTTCTGTATGAATTATTAAATTTTGCTGGTTTTCCTGCCTGTTGTGTTTGTGATGTCTTTAGGCAGCTTCATTGATAAATCCACCTCCTAAAACTCATTTTCAACAAACACTACAAGACAAAAAAGAAGCAATCTACTTTAGTAATCGTCAAGCATCTTTGGGCAGATCACATGATCAATCTTCTATGTTACCTAAGGGCTTGGATATAATTAATACTACCTTTGGAATAAAAGTCATCCACGGTAGGAAAATTTAGCATGAAAATGTATTTCTTCTAAATACAAGATAATCTGCAATTTAGTATCTCGCACATATTCTATGCTTCCAAGAATTCCAGATTAACAGACAAGTTATTATTATAGCAGTTATTGAAAGGAATAGAAATGTACTAATATTTACGAGTTATGGTGAAGAAACAAGCAACTGAGAACACTTGGTTACTAGTAGGGTTTTTGGCTCTGTTCCAGATCTGGCTTTGTAGATTTCCCTGGAGAGCTGCTTAGGTAGCTGACAATTTACCTTCCTTCTATTCTAATGGGTCTAATAAAAGATATTACCCTGACCTGTGAATCTTTCTTCCATAGATTGGAGCAAATAACGTATGTGTTGACCATGTAGCTCTCTTGCAAAACTTATGCTCATCTCAGTTTCTGTGATTTTTATTTTTTTTTCTTTTTCCCCTAATCTCATGTCATTATGTTGTAAGATTCCTATAGATTGACTAGAAGTGTGGTAAGAAATACCATCCTTCCACAGTATTAGCATCTTCTCTAACAAGATATTGTTTAAGAACTAACCAAACAAAACACCCACCCCCTCTTACCTCCCCCAACCATATATTTATTCCTTACTTTGCAGATATACCAGCTGGAGAGCTTATAAATCCACCAAAAACTTTTGAGGAAGTGGATAAAGAAGCCAGAGAAGGACATGAACTGTACATTGTGTCACACGATGATTATTATGTGGGTAAGTTCAAAGGCTGTTAAAAAAAACACATAAAAAGTTCTGCTATAAATAAAGGTAATTGTTCCTATTTGTGTCTTCAACACGTATTGTATGCTATTTTTTTTTGAGATGTAAACTATTACTTTTTACTACTGTATTAATATAATACAAATTCTTTTTAAAAGTAATGATGTGAAAGAAATATTTACGTGCAACTGGGAGAGCATGACCTGTTTCTAGAACTGTAGATCACTTTGTGGTGGGTGTATTAGACAGTATAAGAACTTAATGAAGGAGTGGGAGGCCTAATTTCTTTTGGGTGCTATTTGAAAAGCAAAGTATTTCCAGGAAATGAGAAACTCATAGATGTGCTGGTTGCTTACTGAGTTTGGCATTGTCTATGCCACAGAGGGCAATCTGAGGCTCAAAGCCACAGACTGTGAGCCCAACCTATTCCAGTACTTTCACCTCTGATTCCTCTCTTATCAGGATTCAAACAGAATTTCAGGGCAGCTAGACTTTTTGGTGGGGAGCTCAGCATCAAGTTCTGGTTACAAGGAATTTCAGGCTGCTGACTGGCTCTCTAGAATGCAGATTCCTCAGCCTACAGCATCCTGCCCATGCGTCTGTCCCACAACCTCTGTCTCTGCCTCTCTAGTGGGCTGTGCATCCACTGCTTCAGCCGCTGTACTTGTGTGAAGTGGTCTGTCCAGGGATGGCTACCCTTTATCTCACAGGTCTGCGCAGGAGCAGAGTGACAGATAGCACTCTGACATGCAGTACATGTATTACCTTTGCAGCCACTTCCATTTTTCCCAGTTGCATCATTTCCACTTGGGCTGAGAGACTTACATTGCTGCTCTATAAGAATAATTGCCCATTGCACTAGTATCAACAGTTCTGTAGGTGTAGGTTAAACATGTAAGAAACTGCAATACAGATATTTCAGTTGTAATAATGGAAATTTTATATGGAGGCATTTACATAGAAGTGAAATTAGTGCTGTGTTCTCTCACTGAGAAATTCCACTACAAGTACTATTGGTATAAATTGTCCAAATTTATAGTTTTATTTCCCCTCTCCCCCGCTTTTCTCAGGTGGGGAATTTTAGTGGAATTATCTGTTTCTGTCTTCTTTGCAACTTCTGTCCACAAGATCGTGGAAAGGCCAAGCAAAATCCAGACAGACAGCAAAAAAAAAAGTCAGCTATGTGCCCCAATTTTGAACAATAACATAAAAATTCCACGTGACCATACAGTCAGCAGAATCCCTTATTAGAAAGCATGCAGTGAATAATATTTTTTTAAAGTTCTAATTGCCATTCTTTTCAAAAGGTGATTGAAAAGAGCTTGAAGAAACAGAATATTCTTTTCTGTGTCAAGAAACATGTGCTTGCAGCTCATTTACATAGAGTACTTATGTGATATTTTTGTATGTGAAACTTCATTTTATAGGCAAGACTGGATTAATAGATTTGGGAACAAGGAGGGTATTACCTTTTTACAGTGAAGTCAGTGGCAAAATTTCCATTTAAATCAACTTGGCAAGAGCATACCTGAAAGTACAGCACCTCAAAAACATTTTTTTTTTTTTTTCCTTTTAGAAAATAGTAAAATTAAATGGTACATGTTTCTGCTTGGGTACATACATTATAAAGTGATTTGTTTGCATGACTCACTCCTTAGGCTACCTGGTATTTTTTCATTAATTCTGTTGGGCCTGTCTTTGGTCAGACATAAAAGGACATGCACCTCTTTTACCACTGAAGCAGTTTTTGCTTTTTATTTTGCCTTTTATCTTCACTTTGGACAATGAGATTATTCCTAACTACTTAAGAAACATGGGAATGCAAATTAGTTATCTTTAGTTGAACAGAATTGTTAATTAGTTATTTGCTTTTTTTTCTTCATTGTTTGTCTTAAGAATTAAGTTACTGAGTACGTTTTTCTTCCTGAGATGTTTTATACAGGTGGAAACACTTACTTTTTCCACAGGAGAAGCAATAAATAGGAAGTATGACTCACCAGGCTTCAGCAAGTCTTTTGTTTATGGAATAGAAACCCCTCACTTTAAAGATGGGCGAAGTGTATCCAAATCCTTATATTGGCTCTATGATCTGCAATTGTAAGTTGCAATGAGTCAACTAGTTAATTAGTGGTGTGAGTTCTCAAGAAGAGTGAGTCTTCATATTTGAACGTAATTTTACGTCTCACAGTCCCATCCTTAGCTATATTGAACTGAATAGAAAATGCCAGGAGTAATTTTCAGAATAGTTTATCCAAATCAGTATTTTAAATAGCAATATTTTTCAATTGCTAAATTTATGTTTGTATTGCAGAGGAATTGCTGTTTCCTTCTAACATATAACAATATTTTTAAATATTATTTAAAAATTGTTAAATGTTGCTAAACAAATATGTGTGAGAGTTATTTTCATAATCTGTAGGAAGAGAGCAGCAAATATCGTATCAAAAAGAAGTGATGATTTCAAGGAGAAATTTCAACCTCAGCTTGGGAAAGTCCTTGATCCGTAAGTAACCAAAGATGCCTTCCAAGTGCAAAATTCACTCATTTGCCAAGTCTCCAATATCTTTTTCTGTCTTGGGTAAAAATTATAACTATGCCCTCAATGCTTCCACTGTAGCACTCAATTACAGAAAGGGACCTTCTACTTGCCCTCGTTAGGCTGATAAGTATGCAAGTTACTAATGAGGGCTGTATTGTGGCTACTGTTTAAATGGTCTGTATGTGAACTGATCAAATTTGCACACAGCAAGTTAGAAGCACAATGTAACACTTCATTTTCCCCTCCCCCATCTTTTGCAGTTAGGAAGGTTTGAAAGAACTGAAATTCCTCACCTATTGTTTAGGGATTTGACCGTTTTACTTACTGTGACACTATTTTTGGTCTTTGTTACACCACCTGTGTTCTCACTTTATTACTTCCTTGGAAAAGGACATGGAACTAAATTATGTTCTTACCTAGCAGCATGCATCAGTCTCAGTGGAATCATTACAATGCTTAATAAACCTCAGGTGATCTAGAACAGCTTTTTAATTTTACAAAACAGTGCTCATGATGAGCTACAGTTGTCCTAAGGTACCATGTGGTCAGGATCCAGCTGTGCTACAAATCAAGGGTTCCTGAATATACACGAAGACTGTCTTTGCAGATGCTCTAGATTTCTGCAAAAATGCATCTGAAGACTCTCAAACAACATTATTGACTTTGGTAGCAAAATTTAATTTAAACTGAAGGTCACAGGCTTAAGTGACTTTGGAGAACTATGCCCATAGTCCCTGCAGGAAGTGAACACACATGTGAGCCAGTTCCTCCTTTCCCCTTCACTGTGTCCTGGCTTTCTGGAGTGTGAGCAACATGAGGCAGTATGATCAGTCAGGGAATATGGGTTGCAGTGCAAGCTCAAACCCAGCACTAATACTGTAAGACAGGTACAAGCTAACCTGATTTTATTTAGTGGATTTTAAACCATCCACATCCTATGTGTAATATGAAAATGACAAAACAAGAATATGCATACTAGTTTTTAGCTTACAGCACTTCCATCTCTATGTGGGATTTTTTTGTTTGTTTTGTATTTTAGAACAAAGCACTGATTCTCTTTTCAATGTTGATGGAGATTTCTGATTCAAGTAACAGTTTTAATTATTAAACATAGAGTTAAAATGAACATTGCATCTTTTTCAAATTAAGAAATATAAAACGGATTCTTTAATGTCACCAACAGCATCTTAATTTTCTGGTAAATAGAACTAGGCCAAGTTTTCCAGATGGATATTGGCTTGGTTGCTGGTTTTGGTAGACACACAATTTCATGTGAAAAAGCAGAGATTTGATTCAGTTTTTCCACTTGAGGCAAAAGTAGTTTATTTGGAGACAATATTTCAGTTGGAGGTCTGATTTGTCCTAAACATTCCTATTATTTGACTAGTGTGTTATAAGGACTTTTCTCACTCATTTCTGTCATTGCCTTAGGAAAAAAAATATTCTAGCATAGAATGTTTTTTCCTTTTAATGAGCATAAATGCTGAAAAAGTTAATGTTTCCTTTTGGTTGTTTTACAAAAGAGCAGATGTTCTAAACAGGTTTATAAAGGGATGCTTTTCTGGAATGGCAACTTTGCAGCAAAATACTGTTAACAATTTTCAGGTGAACTGTGTGTATCATCCTTAATTATATAACATGATCATGTTTGGGTTTTTTTAATAATAGCATAGGGTTTATTTTGGCTATTAATAACTATTTGACAATTAACAAATACATGTGCTTATTGACAGGATAGCAGAAACAATGAATGTTCCCCTAGACCACACATTTGGATTGTTACTCTGTCCAGATGAATATGGTAAGTCTAGTGGCAGAATAAAATCTTATCTTGTTGATGTAACTATACTGAAGTAATTACTATTGGTTGTGTAGTATAATTTTCCTAAAATCTTAGAGGAAAGGTAAAAAATTTAAGAGACAGTACATTTTTGGAGGGAAAATTTGAGAAGAATTGAAGTTGTTAGAGGGGAAAAGAAATGTCAGAAGTAAAGAAACTTTACTTTTCGCATTATCATATAGGGCTGGTTTTTGTTGTGGTTTTTTTTTTAAAGCTTCTGTATCTGAATGTAAACAAAATGGGAAATGTCAGAAAACTCATTGACAATTATGTGTCTTTCCTCTCAATGATTTTTCGAGCATGTCTATAAGAAGAATAAAAATAACAAACAATAAATAAGAATAATATGTTTTTGAAGGTAGCAGGGAGACAGAAAATAGAACGAAAATAAAAATTTATTAATTTTCATTATGACAAAATTTTGAAAGCTAGTCAACTCAGATAGTCAGTGTTGGTTTTATGGTGTTTTAATGTTATGTTTAATAACTAGGGAATACAGTGAATAGTTAGGCAGAAAAAAAATGTGAGTGGCACAAAGTTATTTAATTAGTCAAGACCAGAAAAGGCTTGTTCAAATTCTGCATAAGCTTTTATACATGCTTTGCTATGCAGTGTCATAAAGTTAAATATTTTAAATGTATAGATATGCTTGTCCTATAAAGAACAGCAGAAAGAACTGAACAAAAATACTCACTATTAACAAGTAGAAAATAATGCATGTACATTGCTGTTAGAAGGGGATTAGGTGAGCTACTCTGACTTGTTATTGGACTCTGGATGAACTTCTTGCACTCCAGAAGTGACCTTGATGTCTTGGGAACTTGGATGAAGACTGTAGCTCAACATGCCTAAGTGTTTAAAAATACTAGTAAAGTTAGGATACGTAGAAAATGAGAAGAGTAACATAAAAATAGTACATTGTCTTTCTAGAAATCAATGGTATGTAATTATCTGAATGATTACATTGGCTTTCCCATTGATTCTTGTAAGTATCCTGAAATACAGCAGACTGGAAGTGATAGAGTAATAATGTATGTTCTTTCACTCTCAACTATCTGAACATTGAGTAACTCTTACTGCTGTCAGAAGCTTTTGGAAGGAGTGGATGGATTTGTCAAGCTATAAGATATTTCAAAACTTTTGATATGAACTTAATGTGAATAGAGAAATCATAGAATCATAGAATGGTTTTGGTTGGAAGGGACCTTAAAGATCATCCAGTTCCAACCCCCCTGCCATGAGCAGGAAATCATCATATGGACCATTTAATCTTTTAATTAAATGGCTATATCAGATGTTCAGCAGCACTGAAAATCAGCATCTCAAAACTGAAATTCTCATTTTCCTTAAGACTGTCAGCCATTTATTTTTTTAAATGTGCATTTTCTATATATGGGCAACTAATTGAGGAAGTGTCTATTTTCATAGGAGTTGGTGATCTTCTTCGCTGGCGGATTCCATGTGAGTTCCTCCACGGTAAAGGCAGAGAGAGCGCTGTCTTGGCTGCAGTTCGGCAAAGTTTGAGGAAAGACAACTATGAGAATTTTGACATGTTGCTAGAAGCATTCAGGCATTATGACAAGGTCAGTGCTTTTGGAGAGTACAAATGTAAAGGAATGTGTGAATTTAGCACTCCTGTGCTATGGAGATACAGACATGAGGAAACATAAGCATAGCAAGGCAAATTCAGATTAAGACTATAAAGACAGGGTAACCTCATAGTTATTGTACGTTAAGTCTACTGTGATATGCTATGGAATTAAACACACCAGTATTTGGAGCCTTTCACAGCAGTTTTTGGAATATCCAGTTTAACAGTGAGCAAGGGACATGTGAGTGGGAATAATCTTAGCATTTTTTGCCCTTCAAAATTTGGTATTTCTTCTTAAAAGGAAAACAATTGAAGGGATTATGTTCTTACTTTCTTCCAAGCTGTACTTTTTGACTGAGTCACCAAGCATCAGAATTTCAGATCTTTTATTTTTTTCTCTCTGGGAAAGAAATTATAATTGACATTTTGTATATAACATTAACTGTAATGTATACAAAATGGTTGATACTTTACATTCAAAAGAAATCTTGGCTTTGCCTCAACATTTACGATGAAATTATTATCTTGTCACAATGCCCTGTGACACTCTTTTAGTCTCAATCACTGTATTATTTAAGTTGGAAATTATTTAGTGGCACTTTTATATTCAGGTTTTACATTTCTAAATTACTCAGAGTTTCTTTTTATACTCAGCAATGTTACTCTTCTGAAATGATGTGCCTGATGCTATATGTATATATATAAAAACACGTGTGTGTGTATTCCTTTTGGTGGAGCCTTTTTATAATGGCTGTTACAACTTTTGTTTTATTTATAACAGAATGGTGATGGAATGATAAACAAAGCTGACCTACAAAAGACCTGTTTTCAGCTTAATTTGAATGTAGACGATGAGCTCCTGGATTCCTTATTTGACTATTGTGACTTGGATAAAGATGGTCTGATTAATTATCTGGAGTTTGCAAACTTTCTGAACTGGAAAGACAAAATGGCTGTTAAAGAGTTTGAAGAAAAAATAATTAAAAAAGGTAGATGAGTTAATACTGAGAAATTGTGGAAGTGATCTTGTTCTTGAAACAGTTACGGAAAAGGCATTGCTGTTGTAGACTAAGTGCTCTTTTAGAAGGGTGGGATTTAGGAAGTGAATTTAGTCCTTGCCTACCACCAGGAGAGTGACATGCCAAAGTATTTCAGAACCATAAAGTTCTCTGTTGCATGTTCAGAATGTCCCATAAATCAGGAGAAAGTGAAAAATCTCTTAGAATCTTTATCAGAAATGCAGATTAATTTTGTTACCTGCTTCATAGTTTTCCAACAATTCAAGCAATAATTTTTACCTCTTAGTCTATAATGTGCAGATAATAAATCCTGGCTGTACCATAACTTTTCTTTACAGGGGAAAATCTAGGTGCTCCTGTTCTTCCTGAAGACACAAAGAAAGATTCTGAGCTACTGCTGAAGCAGGAAGATCTTGTGTTAAAAGAACCAGGAAGCTCAGAAAAGACACCAAAACCGCCTACAACAGATCATGTATTTGCAAGTTACCAAACAACTTCTTCTCAGTATAATGCTGTAGTAGGTGGTCTCCCAACAACCTGTAAGTACAGTGGACTGTACTTCTTTCTTCTGAGCATTATTTAAGACAAAATCAGGAACAAATTTTAAATGTATTGCTATGGGTTCTGCCAATGTACAGTAGTTAATTAATTTATCTAAACTAAATTTGTTCAGGATTGTTGTTTGGAAGTTGGTGTGGCTTGGATATTTGGTGTGGTTAATCCATTCAAAATATGAAAGTTAATCTAGTTGTCTTTGAGAAATTATGGTAAGAATTTTAGGAGAACAGTATCATCTTGGAACCACCTAAAAATGTTTTCAGTTGTAAGTACTGGATAAGTACTAGAATATTACTGCAAGATTTCCTATTGTCATGCTTCATGATGTAGCTGAAGGTAGGAATTCTGAAAATACAAAAAAAGAGATAAGGAAGAAAATGATATAACTTCTTATTGAACCTACGTGAGCTGAAGTATCAAATTTGTTCTTATTTCATACAAAATGTTTTATGCTTCCAGGCACTATCTTTACATAGGTGCTTTTCCATGATACTTGTCAATTGATTTCCGCAGGTTATCCAGTGTGTGGTGTTCCAACTATTCGGTCAGACATTTCTGCTCCTCAAATTCGCCGCATCAGTGACAGAACTAATTATGGTGATGAGCCCAGTGCTTTTGCATTGTTGTTCCCTTCTGTCTTCAGTCAAATGGGAGTGTATGAAAGAGACTTTTTTAAAACAAGACCAAAGGCAGAGGTATAGTGTATTTCTTCAGTATACTCTTCCAAGATAAATGTACTTCTAACCATATGGGAGTGGAAAGTCATATTATCAAATAAACAGGTTGTAAAATTCATTGCTGAAATATTACCATCTTTCTTTATGTCCATTCAACTATCTGAAAAATATGTACTCTTCACATTCAAAATTATTCATAAAGGTGATTGGTAGATATTAATTTTATTGAGATCTAACGGATTTTATTGAGATACAACTTCAATAAGTAATATAAGGAAGTACGTCAAGTTTTTGCTATTCATGTGCTCAAAGGCTGTGTCAAACAAGGGTTGGTAATTAATCTGGGGTTTAAGAGTATATGACTCATCATTTCTGCAACGTGAGAAGAGCAGGGCAGTTGAGAATTTCCTTGGACATACTCAAATTTCTGAGCAAGGTCCCAAGCAGCATGGTTTAATGGTAAATTTAACCCTGCTTTGATTAGGTGGTCAGATGGATGATCTCCAGAGATCTCTTCCAACCTAAGTTATTCTATGAGTAAATGTCTTAAAAACATCACTAGAAGATTTTTACAGGTGTATAAAGCTAGTTTCTATCACAGAGGGATGTTCAGTGGAAAATTTTACCCAAGGTGTTTCTCCTCAAACAAGCTTGCAGGTTTTGCTAATGGCAAATTCAGCAACCTGCTTGAATATATCTTTTAAGTGCTGTGCTGAGTCAGGGTCGTAGGCTCAGATCTGCAAAGGACTTGTACAGTGGTAGAGGATATAAGGAGTCGCACGCCGATGCTGTGCCATCTCGTATTTCTGAAGAGAAAGGTAGGATGTGAGACTGTAGGGACTCTACTTGGGAACTCCATGGTTTTTCCATCTGATGTGTCTGGGGGCTGCTACCACTCTGTTAATCTCACAGCCTAGAGTTCCTCTCAGTAAATACTAAGACAACTTTGCTCCTTCTTCAGTATTGTTTACTCTTTTGATTCTATGTTTGTGTGCATTTTCTAGTGAAAAACTATTAAGAGATAACTTAATTACTTGAAATGCAATTTATGAGACAATTGTAACAAAATGTGAAATTCCAATCTAAAATGAAAAAAGAAGCCTTGACAACCTTTCCCTTTCTACTAGTCATTATATTAAACATTCAGACACATTTACCAGTGGATCTGGAACTTGAGTATTTATTTTACAGAAAAGAATGTTGCTAATCAGTGGCTGGGGATGTAAAAGGTGTGGTGTCACATTCTATATATATCCATAAAACAGCTTGTCAGAATGTTGGATACACGAGCATTTACCATTTTATAATCTAGCTCTGAAGCCGGAAATCCATGCATGCAGAATATAACTAACAGTAAATAGAATTCATGCTTCATTGAGAAGCCCATTATACCTGTCAAGCACTAGATAGAACTCTTCTCTGAAGTTAGAGTGTGGCCTGAGATGTCATGCTGCATTGTAGGCTATACAGGCTGTACGGAGTTCAGTACAGAGCCACCTCTGAGTGTGTTAAATCAGCTTATACTCATGAGATGGATTGTTTCAGTATTTTTGTGACAGATTTGATTGATTTTGATATGTAGCATTAATATTTTCAAACATGTAATAACTAAAGAAATTATTAAATGAAAGCCCAGAGTAATTTAATACTATTAGTTTTTGTATAGGCCGGTAGAAATGAATGTGAATTCTGACTATAAAGCAGTTTCATGAGGTGACTCTTGATGTTACGAAAGAATAAAACAGTTCTAGGGCCTGCTATTTGCTTCACTGGAATTCTCCTAGGCTATTGAGGAGAACAGAAGTTATGTAACTGCCTAATAGTGTGTAATTTGTATTCAACACGATCGTGTTGATAATAGGTAAGGGTCAGTTTAACTCCGTCTGCACACTTGATAGTCTGTGGTTTAGTCAGTGATTGTTTTAGGGCTGTTGATGAGCCAGGACAGAGTTGTATTTTAATATAGTCAAACTGAGTTATGAGAGCATGTAGTTCTTTATGGTCCCAGTAGAGGTATCCTGTAGTGGAATATTGCTTTTAGTTTAACTTTTAAATTTCACTAGCTGTTGAAGACATTAGATCAAATCTGGTTTGTTTTCCTCATGAGTAATATTGATTTAACTGAAACAGCACCTATGCTTAAATAAAATTTAGTCCATGTTTTCCTCCTGTAATTTCAGCTGGCATAGTGTCATAGATTTATCGGCCAAGGTGAAGCTGCAGATTTGCTGTACTGTGGATCAGGCCTATATTTATGCAAAAGGCAGTTTTAGGGAAAGATGACAAACAAGGTTGTTTTGACTGTGTTAAAGGCCTTACTTTATCAAAGTATGCATAAAATCTCCAGAGCATAAATATAACATGTTCACGCACACATGATACCACTGAAGAAGCCAAACAAATGTGCTAACAAAAGCACAAATCATCAATATTCTTAAGCCACCTTTCTCTAATGAGTCAACAAGTCAGTGCAATAAGGCACGCAGCAGGAAGCATCCAAATGAGAAAATATGGAAAAAAAGTATTTCTGCTGAATTACTTTGGTGTAAAACTATAGCAAGACCCAAAGTTGATGTGAACCATTTAATTTTAGTTACTTCACTCATTTATGTATACCAACTGAAGATCTTGTGCATAGTATTCTTGCTGTGATATGCAGACAATAGTATAATCTGATGTATGTCGATAAATGCAGACAGTAAAAATACAACGGATAAACAGGACTTGACTTACGGCTTTTAAAAATCATTTAATTTTCCCCAAATCTTCTGTGTTTGATTTTTCCAGTGTTGAAGTTGCATCAGCATTATTTTATTAACTAAAGACAGTTTTGTACACCACAGCTTTCATCCCAGTAAGATTCAGATTAATTTAAATAGGAACTCCTTTGGTTAAGGAGGCAGAATGTGGTCTGTAGTTTTTATGTCAGAGTGGGAAAATATTCTTTGACAAATAGAGATTGCTAATATATGTAAGAGCCGGAGTATATATAGTTTCATGAAAATGCTGACCAGATTTACATGAATTGTATTATTTTGTAGATTGCACAAATTCTCCACAACATTGGTGTGAACATTTCAGATGATGAGTTTGAAGAGGTATGGAAGCAAGCCTGTATGAAACATCAGAAAGAAGAGGTTTGTGTAGAAAGCATCAGGAAGGCACTGGATGAAATACATGCATCGCACACGAAAAACAGTTGCTAATTCTAGTCTTTGGGCATTGCATTTATTTAAATTGACATCAGTCATAATTCTGATGCTGAATACAATAAACATTTTAAATAAGATGTGTTTGCAGAACTGGAATTCACTGTTTATTGTCTTTCGGAATAGTGGGTTCACCACATATATATGAATCTTTCTGCTATCACTACAGCTAGTAGGAACTGATACCCGTAGGAATAAAAGAGGATAAAGCATGTTTGGGAATGGAATTCAAATATTTATCTTATATTCTTTATTTTGTCTTTTTTACAGTGTCTAAATAATAATACATTGAGTGTGGACACATTTTGCATTTTTTAATTTATTTTTTTCTCTTATAAATTGAAGGATACTTTTGAAAGTATTTAAGATAAATATTTCAGATATTCAAGACCTCTTAAAGATTGTGTTGTGGTTTAAACCCAGCCAGCAACTAAGCACCACACAGCTGCTTGCTCACTCCCTCCTGGTGGGATGGGGGAGAGAATTGGAAGGGTTTAATGGTAAAGTTAGACCTGCTTTGATTACGTGGTTGGATGGGTGATCCATCCAAAGTGAGAAAACTCATGGGTTTAGATAGACAGTTTATTAGGTAAAGCAAAAGCCATGTGTGTAAGTCAAGCACAATAAGGAATTCATTCACTACTTCCCATCTCCAGGAAGCAGGGCTCCATCACATGTATTGGTCACTTGGGAAGAGAAATGCTATCACTTCAAATGTCTCTCCAGTTTATATGCTGAGCACGATGTCATATGGTATGGAATATCCCTTTGGCCAGTTTGGGTCAGCTGTCCCAACTGTGCCCCCTCCCAGCTTGTTGTTCACCTCCAACTTTCTTGCTGGCAAGGCATGAGAAGCTGAAAAGTCCTTGACTTAGTGCTTAGCAACAACTAAAACATCAATGTGTTATCAACATTATTCTCATACTAGATCAAAAACACAGTACTCTATCAGCTACTGGGAGAAAATTAACTCTATCCCAGCTGAAACTAGGACAGATTATTATCACAGAATGGTATCTTGCCTTGCTTCTTATGTTCCATTTGTCAACAAAATGGTAGCTAACAGAGATCTGGTTCTGGTAAGTTATTTGATAAGTTTAAAAATTTGTGTGAGAAAGTGCTTTACAATAAGATACTAGGGAAACTACATAGTCATGGGTGTGAGATCTAAAGTATTGTCATGATATAGAATCTCTAAGAATCAGTTGATTAAGAAGTGCAAAAATAGTTGTTCAGTTGTGTGGCAGAGGGCTCGTGTTCTTTATGCAAGCTTATGGCTATTAGGCAGTAGTGTTCGGCTTTCCCATGCAAGAAAAAAGAATGGATACGTAGAGGTGTGTGCTCACAGTACATAAAAATACAGACAAGGTAGTCAGAAAAGTTTGGGAGGGCTTTCAGAGAGCTAACTGTTCACCTGTAACCAATGCAGTTTCTTGGGAAGAGGGATCTTAAATGAAAACCACTTGAGGATCATTATGGAATTCTCAATAAATATATATGAAGTCCAGTAAGAATAAACAATAGAAAGCAAGTAATACTAAAATCTGCAACTGTGAATTGGAATGTTCACTCTTTTCCTACAGTATTGAGCTTGGTATAAAACAAATGGAATTTGTTTGGTATTGACAGTGAGAATTTTACTTTTAGACTTTTTAAAATTAATTGAAAAGGAAAATCCTTGCCCAATGTAATCTTAACATACAGGATTTCAGGAAGGATTTCACTTTGTCACCTATCAGTGCTTTAATACCTTAGTAAGATTTGGAGGATTAGTTAGTGTTGCCAGCCAAAACTTAGTACCTGAGTTGTACAATCTAAGTATAGGTTCTATGTATCTTAAATACCAGGAATGCATGTGTAATGACAGCTTAAAATTTCATTGTAACTCTTTTCTCACTTGGCATTTTCACATGATTGCTAAGATTCCTCTTTTGCCAATGTTCTAGGAGCTTGTAATTTACTACCATGTTGTAGGAGATTGTAATATTATTATTATTATTGTAATTGTATTA